>NC_060256.1:12226304-12529334 GCF_921293095.1 Ischnura elegans
GATAACGGAAAATGGAAGATTGTAAAGTCGTAGTTTGCTTCACAATCACTATGCATCATTATGGAGCTAGAGAGTCACTATCGTAATACTCGGTATCTATTAATTTGTATCTTAAATAAATTCAGAGAAAATAGAAAGGAGGTTCTGATTTGTTGCGTGGTAAAGTGTAACCAAGAAACTACTTCGTCTTCTAAGTCGGCAGCACTACGTGGTTGTGTTTTCTCTCGTGTGTCCAGGTCATTCAGTCCGTTCCCTTATCTGCTCCGGAGTAGTTGTTCTTGAATAGTTTTCATTGAATTTCTCTGCAGTCAGCAGCACTGTTGTGATGTGATTACGTGTTTTCTCTCTCCTAGTGATGGTGCTCTGAAAATTCCTCCCTCAGAGAGAGAGAGAGAGAGATCTTTGGCGCGACCCAATGACCATGCCACGGTTATATGATAAATGGGTAAGCAAATGGGAAATTAAAAAAATATCCTTGGTAACAAGGCATACGGCTAACGATTGACATTTATAATCCCAACAGGTTCCAGTCAACATAACTATAGTGAAGCTATAAATTGATTTTCATAAGTATCATCATTTTGTATCTGGAGAATTTTACTGTCTGTGGGATGTGCGATTGAAAGAGTGAAATAGAAATAATGTGCTCGAACAAATTTTCCTTGGCGAGTACTCCAGAAATGAAAAGTGTGCAAGACATTACAAGGACTGGAAATTTCTAGCAAAGAATTATCTCAAGAACATGAACTTATAGAAAGCAGAGGAACGGAAAACCTATAACGACGGTAATGAGTTGCCGATAAATGGAGATAAAGACTAGCTCGTACAACCGTTTGCACAATGTTAGAACCTGTGTTCTTCGCCAAATTACGAAACGCGATCTCTTTGACGCTGGTTTGTATTGAGGACAACTATTGAGGCAGATGGCGATATCCGAGACACTGCAAATTGGAAGTATCCCGCTCGATGGCCGATTATCTGTCGTAAGTAATGGATCTTGTTCATCGGCTAAAAGATATAGACACCAATGTTTCGTATATTGTGTCATGTCTTTAATTATAGGCGTGTATTCATCTATTCTAACTGATAATTACGCACCTTTGACCATGCCCATTGATAATAGTAATTAAGTGGTTACTATTGAAGAACTAATGAATAATATGTTATCTGAGAGTGACCGATAGCAATCCAGTGGAGTACAGAACCGTGAATATTTGGCTCGGTGGCCCATCACAGCAAAGAAAAATGGTAAAAAAAAAATGCGCGTGCGCAAAGTGAGCGTAGGTAAATGCAGTGCACTTGAGCAAATTAATTGTAAGAAGTTCGAATTCGATTGCTATCAGTACCATAAGGAAGGTCACGGAGGGTCTGAATGTTAACAATGAAGTTATTAAGGCTGCTGGCAGCACCAACGTATCCAAACAGTCCTCGCTCATCGCTATATCGCTCATATCCGATGTCGTGTATGTGCCATAAGCAACTACTAACTTTCTGTCAGTTAGCAATGCTATCCGCTAATGGTTTTGCGTGATCTTGGTGAAAATAAGGATGCCTAATCTTCCGTAATGATGGTTATACTATTAACGGCGATTTGGCAGCTGTGTCCAAAGATATCGTCGTGATTATCAGATGGAGGTTGTAACTGTGGAATATGTGATAGAGCATAAGAATCCACAAGTCTACCATATCACTACCAGTACAGGAGAAATTCTAAAAGAACAGGAAAAATAAATCCTAATGCTGAAGCACTGCGGCACAGAGACTGGGACAACAAAACAGGTAAGACATGTCTAAATTAAAGACATTGGCTTATGCTGTCAACTTAACGGACTCTATGGAGATATGTTGCACTCCATGCATTGCGAAAAAAGATGAGGAGAGCTCCAATGGAAGAAATCTTGTCAAATGAAAAAATATTAATTATAATTTCTGCATGCTGATCTCTGTTGGCCAATGGAAGAAAAATCATTTGAGGGAAAGCTGTATATTACTGACGATTAATGACTATTATGTCAGAAAGGTATTTGGATACTTCCCCAAATAGTAAACCTGATGTGTTGGAGTCGTTCAAAGAATTGTCTTATAGTGTGTGGAGAATCAGATTCGAATACGTAATAAATATACTTTTTTTAATATTGTAAAATACATACTTTTAGCATCAACGCAGTAGATAGTGTTGACCCAAAAAAAGTTTATAATGGATTTTTTTAAATGAGCAAATTTTTACAAAGTAAGTAATGAATATATGTATTTTAGCACATCCATTTAATTTATTTACATCAGTTCACTGAGAGGAAATCAGCATGGAAAGTGGCCATAGTTGTATCATCGTGTGTATGGGACTAATATCTGTCAATTCTCAAATTGAATAAAATTCTTACGCTTAGTATCGACAACACGCAATAAATATTGTATTCTTTGTATGTATTCTTCCGTACGATGTATTCGTAGTTGATTAGATGTATTCTCTGTCTTTTTCTACGATGATTTCTTAGTTGAAATAGTTTTGATAATCCTAGAGCAGAAGATATAGTATATATCTATAATTACAACGCAAAGTATATATTAGTAGTTATACATAAACGGTGAGTACAAATACTATCTAACGAAAGGAAAATCTAAAGAGAGGAAATTATTCGCCACGGAGCCCGAAAGAAAAAAACGCTCCCAAGGACCTTCCTCAGTGCATTCCTTTTGAAGACATCAATTCCGATTTTTCACCGACCCGGCTCTATCAGTAAAATGGGGCCCCAACACAAAAATCGACCGGATCAACTTTGCCGAAGAAAGGCGGAAACTAGAGGCCTTTCTGTGGGGAAATGAATTCGACGAAAGAATTATCTCACGAGCACTGAATAAGGTCATGAAAAAGAATGATGAGGACAAAGGAGACACCGCAGAAGCAGCGAACTCCTCAACAAATAACCTCAGCGACCGAAAGAAAGTCAACTGCACATAAAGGGGACGACGGACGGATTTGGAAATGTTCTAAGGACATGTCAGATGAGGACAATCTTCTCTTCTCACCTGCAGATTGAGAATCTCTTCTAACCCTCAAGAACATTCTCCACTACAAGTCGAAGGGGTTTACCGGATAATATGTCAAACATGTGGGAAGAACTACATTGGCCGATCAGTTAGAACACGAGAGAGCAATTCAACTGGGGTAGTCAACTAAGTCCACGGCTTCCGAACACGCAGCGCTGGGCCACGCAATCGACCTTAAAGGAACAGAAATTGTCGTCTACGTGAAAGGTTTTAAGTAAAGACTCATCAGAGAAGCCATTGAAGTAAAAAATGAGGAGAAGAACAGTCTTAACAGAGACATCGGCCTTAAAATAATTCGTACTTGTCAAACCGTAATTCGGAAAAAAAACTCAGCCTTCCCCTACAACCTCCAACTACCATTCCCCCCTGAAACGAATACCAATAAATATGTATGAATAAAAATTCCTACGTCATCTGATTTACTGGAAAAGGCGACGATCATACGTCGGGAAACGTTAGGGCCACACGAAAATTGACGCAGCGGCATAGCCTTGAAAGTTTTTTTTTTGGCCTAGTGATTATCGCTATCACTTTTTTAGTGGGGCTGTAGAGTATTATTAGGTTGAACTTCGCTACACTCTAACTGAAGAAATGATAGAAAGCATTTTTAACGAAACATCCGAGAGCATTATAAAAAGATCAATACTTTTCTCACTACAGGCGCCGTAATATCAATTAAAAGGCTAAAATACTGTGGCGTAGAAGGCTAGGGTCGACCATCACAACTATCCCTTTATGTCATAGCTACGAATCGGCGAAGTACAGTTTCCCGAAGTGGGAGACTTGTGGAATGTAAGCTACAGACTAATACACGAAGGATCGCTAAACATTAATGTTGGAATAGGTATAATGCTTATCAAAAGCGCCAATTAAAAAGCCACCAAAAGTATGATGAAAGGTACGTAATGGTTAAGGTATAAAGAAAACCCATAACTACTGCATCTCCGAATGTTTGTAAACATTTTGATTAAAGTTGATTAAATTCTACAAAGATAAAACGAATCAGCGACTATAAAATGGTCGGTAAAAGGTACCCTAAGACTTAAAACGACCAAAAATATACCTCAATAGAGATGTTACGTCATCTAAAATAATAAAATAAAAACTTAAGAAATCTGTGAAAAGAATTTGGAGAGCAGAAAGTTAAGAAAAATCGGTATCAAGTGCATTTTCAGGAGGTAGAGGAGAAAAAATAACATCGGATATGACCGAGAAATCAGAGGAAGAGAGTCAGAAACATTATCAACATAAAATATTACAGTGTACTAAAAAACATGGAGTCAAGAATAGCATATAACCAAGGAAACAAACATTGGAATAGGTTGACCAGCTCATACATTTCGGGGGCAGAATAACCAGGTGTAGAAACAAGAGAGAATTGACGGTAAAAGTTACTCTAAGGCTCTCATCAGCGACAATGCTATTTCACTCAAAGTAAAAAAATAAAACCTGAAAAAAGAGGTGAAGAGCATTTGGCAAGCAGAAAATTAAGAAAACTCGGTATCAAGTGTAATTTCAAGACGCAGAGTAGACCAAAGTAGCATCGGATGTGACCGAGAAATCAGAAGAAGAGTGTCGGAAACACTTGAGCAGTGGACAGAAGCAGATGAAGAAGTTCTTGGGAGAAGGAAAATCATCTGAATGGACCACGCAAAAAGTCTCGAATCTAGTATAAGGAGAATAAGGAACGATATTTGACATAAAGGCAGACGTCTGATTTCGTATTTAAGAAACGCGTTATAATAGGAAATGATGAAATATCGCCATAAAAATTATCACAGAATAAGTTAATTTTTGCGCACCACACAGGATTCAGATCTTATTTAGCTACTAATAGATACAAAGACAAGCAGGAGATCTGTGTATGGGAATATTCAAATGAAGTGATTGATGTTGACTCACCATATTTCATCAGTCTTCCTCTTCCTTGAAACCTCATCGGAATGCCCCATTCAACCCCTACCGTTACACGGAACTAATCCGCAACCCCAAATTAAATCGAGGACCTGAAAAGAAAACGTTCGCGCTGAAGGCTGGCAATATTCACGCAATAAAAATATACACTTTACATGGAGCATAACTTAAAGATTATGTTGATATTAAAGGCTACAACAATTTATAATTCTAACGACCACAAAGTAAGTGGAAAAAATAAATTACCAGGTGGAGTGCTGTAAATCCAATTATCTATCACTTTCTACTTCTATCTATTACTCCAATATTCTATTACTTTTCCTCATCATCAAAACTATATGACCAATTATTGCGGAGCGGTTTCGGAGTAGCAGGTGCGTGTATTAACGAAATAAGTTAATTGCAATTTCCTAGGTTCAAATATCAAGGACTTTTTAAAATGCCTCGTTCAAACTTTAATTATGTGGAATTACTCACCATTCACGTACCAATTATGGTAAAAATTTTAAAGGATGAATAAGGGATCCTAATGGCTAACAACTAAAGAAATCGCGGACAGAAACTTTGTTTTGAAATTGAACGTTCTCTCACAATCCACAACGAAGCAGCGTGGGGGCATGAAATACACTGTTCCACGTCTAATGTTAATACCTTATACCTACAGTCACTGCGATGAAATTCATCATTTAGACATCCGTCAAAATAGTAACTAACCTGCTGAAGTACTAGAAGTAAGCTATCAGAGTGCCGTACGGATCATAATTGCTGCAATCAAATCAATATATTTGATGTTCTAAAAACCTCGATAAATGTAAAGATAAAACTACTCACACGTTACTTACTCATTTCAAAAGCCGGCACTTCATAATGGAATGCAATTTTCACAATTTACACTTATTACACCAGGAAACAATTATTACGTACTCAGTCAAGAGTGAAACGAGTTGAATGATCGAATATTCGCACTGGCAAAAAGCTAAGTACGGGATTTAGTCCATTGCCGATATACTTTTCACAAAATCTCGAAAAATTTAATTTCTTAGATCACAAGATAAAGAGATCAACGGGACGGTTTTAATCGGTGAAGATATTTCCCCATCACTATCGTACTTTAAAAACTCTACTCCGACACTAACATTAACTTCGAGGCACATTTCACACGTAAGTTAATAAAAGTTGGAATGTGAACACAGTCGGCGTAATAAACATTGTCACTCTAAATATATGCCACTCTGATTGCGATTACTGAATGAAGTTGAACAAAATGTATTTGCGAAGTATCCTACACTTCAGAGAATAAATCGAAAGTGCATTCAATATAATATGAAAAGGATTCACGAAAGAAGTAGTTATGGTACTCACCTCTTTACCCCAAGAGAACTTGCCGCGAACTGAAGTCCAGAAACAGGGGGAGGGGATGTTCCGAAACTCCGTCAGCCATGTCACGTGTGCCCGTGACGTCACGATAATTTGGAACCGATTTATATTTTTAAGGAATGAAAAGCCGAAAAAAAACGCTGAATATACGTAGATTTTAGGTAATTTAAATTTTACTCAATAAAATACATCAATAAATACAATCATATTCTATGTTGTAAATAAAAAATATATCGCGCGGAAAATCAATAAAACGATGAGCCAATAAGATTCTTTCTTATGATGCCGCTCTTATACAAAAATAGCGCCAATTTCTCAAGCGGCCAACGGTCGAAACACACGTGATCAATGTTCCAGAATGTTCTAGTTATCTGCGAAGGTCATTAGGTACGTTTGCAAAACACGTCATCGCATTACGAAAAACAGTACATCAACGGTCTGCATTCAACTGTGGACCCAAATCCAGTACCTCCCCTTCCCACTACTTACGAAGAAAGCACACCCCATTCCCTCGCCAACTGTCCTTTCGACATATTCACACTTCTGAATGTTTTAAATTTGTTAAAATAATTTCCTGGACTGTTTCAGCCTCTTCTTCGTTCGTTGAAGTCACCGTCTCATTATGTAGAAACGAGGATAGGGAGCGATTACTACAAGCTACATATCAACGGATATAATGAGACTGAATACAGCGGTATTGACTAAGGTAAGTGAGCACAAGTAATTTTCATTAAATGGTGAACAGAGAAAGTAATTCTAATCACGAATGTCCTCAAGCATTAACATGTCACTAATGTAGCTCATCATGTAAACTTATTGCATGCGACAGTTAATAGCGGAGATATGTAGTGAGTTCGCGCGATAAGAACATTGTTAATCACGCTATGCGGTTAGTACATAAGGGATAAGTATATAGTGCATAAACACTCTCTCCTTTACGATCTATTTATTGTCATAGATGTATCCAATTTATCGAATATATAAATATGAAAATCACGATGAGCATTAGTAGCTTCAATTCAATCAAGGTCGCATGCATTGCTTAAATTAATAATCCTTCGGATGTACGTATTATTTCGGTGGTAAAGATTCTATGAAACGGAAATATTCTACTTATTCGCCAGCTGTACTCCAGCTGCGAAAGTGTTATTCGATATACTCATAATTGGTGCCCTATGTTTAATCTTAGAAAAACTTTCAAATGACCCCCAAAAATTATTTCTCATGTTGTTAATTAATCGAGCGTAAACAATGAACCCTATACAGTGCCAAATAAAGAGCTTTCAATTACTTCGAAGATCATCAATCTTCGATATGAACTATGGTATTCTATTAAGTCCACAATGTGATCATGTTCTTTCACTATGCCACAGATATCGATAAAGCATGCTAATTTATCATGATCGCTTTAACATTTGTTCACTTATAATGGCGTTCGTTAGTAGCTAACACGCCTTTCTTGGCCTAAAAATATTGTCCATAAGCCTGAATAATTGTATCATAATTTTTCATGTTTACTCAGATGAAATTAATTGCTCTTGATTGAAATATAAAAATAACATAGTAGTATTTATTTTTTCAGGCCATTCGCAGATTCGTTTCCCTGATAGCCAAGCTCAACTTGAGCCATGTCCGGGCGGAGTAACCAGATGCCGTCATCTTTATACAAAGAGATTGCTAAATGGTTCATTACGAACCAACTGAAGATATAATTCACTTCGAAACTTTCTACTTCAAGGAAAGCATAAGGACGGACAGATGAAATTGATTTCTGTCCGTGAAGACAGACAACATTCTTGGTCTTCATCGTGGAATCTTACTCGAGGTAAGTCATATCGTTAGCCTTTCATCAAATGAATTAATCAGAGTCTAATGACTCGAATCAATATATTTAAATATTCGAAACGGTAATTTTATTCTTCATTGGAGCTATAAAATCTGGCATCTTGAGTAGGTTTAAACATATTTAAATTAATACAAATTTTGGTTTCATTTCCCCGAAATAAAACCATTTTCACTAAGAAGTAATTGTGGAATTCAGGCGCCACTAATAGTAAGCTCATGAGAGGTTATGTGTTCAGATAGATTAAGTGAAGGAAATTTCAAAACAGATCAGTGAAACCTCGTATTCGATAACAACATTCTTGCAAATTTCAAGAAAAAAGCTATATGGAAATAATCAATGAATTTCAGCTTCAGCACTCGCCGATTTCATACCGTGGTCACCTCTACTAGAATGATTTTAAATTGATAAGCATTAACTAAATGAGTTTATGGATTTGAATCAACCCTTTGCAGCATGGCAATATTTCTGAATGTGTCATTCAGAATATCCCAACGAGGTTTGCTTATCGGTATTGGGTAATTTAATAATAATGGTCTTATTTAACGGAAGCTGAAGAGATATCCATCGTCCGCCCCATTCTTTAAGACTTGAGGAAGCAGACAAAATATTCGGACAATATACTTGAATATTTTTGGCAACTGACGAGATACGGCAGCACAACAGGAAAGGTCTCGTGGTTTACTTCAGGTCTTCGATTTTTCCGCAGACAAGGTGACGAAGAATAATATGGGGAGGGGTTTATCTTGGATAAACAAACGAACGAAGTATATGGGGCAGAAATAATGAGTACGCTTGTGTCGCGTTAGAGATTTAGACAGTATGCAAGGGATCAATTGATGGTATATACCCTGAAAAACGAAAAAGAATAGCTTTAGGATATAGCAAGTGATATGTCGATAAAAAGATAGAGCAAGGAGTATGACCATAATTTAGAAGATGTATTCGGTCGAGCGATAGTGGTGCGTCCTTTTAAGTCATGCCATAATGTTTAGAGATGGAAAAAAACAATCTTAAAACTGATACAATTATCCAGATATCACCATTAAGGGTGACATTGGATAAAGATGCGGTCAAATCCACATTCCCTGCCTTTCGCGGTAACTGCTTCAGGCAGGTTTCCACGGTCATGCGTTAACAGCGCAGTGGGAAGTGGAAAAGAAGCTTATCTACTTCTTCCAACCAAACACCTATCTCACTTTAACAAGCTTGACCCTGTTTAAACTGAGCAAATACTTTTTTGAGAACTTTGTCTACAATACATTGCTTGAGCTTTCAGACACTAAAATAGATATAAAAATTTTAGGAATGGCATATCAGCGACTAAGATTATAGGGTGCAAAATTAAAGCACACGAGCATTACGAAGTAATTATTCATTCCAGGGTATCCTACATTAACCTGTTCGAGCCGGTGAAAACTGGTGGCCAGGTCACGCGATGGCGAAATAGCAATAATAGCAATTCATACTTTGATTGAACTAAATTGAAAATCCTTTTTTTTTAATACCGCTATACTACAAAAAACGAATGCTCCGACATTCAAAGAGTATTTTTTACTTACAAAGAGACTCCACGAATTGGTTCAAAGAATTTTCCTTCCCAGCAGAAGAAAATGGAACTAAATCAATTTTGTTTTAAAGAATTTTCTGCAAACACTATTTCAACTCCATGTAGAATAAAACTGCAAGAGGAGAAGACTCCCTACCTTTTACTTGCTGCCGGGTCCATCGGCGACAGAGCTCAGCTTTGCAACAGCGACTCCTCAAAATACTTATATTCACCTGCACTACACAGTGAACACAACACCGACAATGAATTATTTGGTGAACCCTAGACACATTCACTTCACTCTTTAGCTGAATGAACACTCGCTCAATGGGATGAGTTACACATTCAGCTAATTTCACTTAATTCCATGAGACATGCACACTGCTTCCATAATAATGAAAAACCAATGATAATTATCCAGGCGTTGAGGCAAAGGCTTTAAGAGATCGCTGACACCATGATGTAAGGATTGAGGTGTCATTCAATGAATTAATGGAATCGTTCACTCCAGCTGTTGTAAACTGTAAAAACAAAAAGTGGATTTAGGCTATAACACTAAAAATTCGGTACTGATTAAGGGAGGAGTTCTTAATCATTATACTCGAAAGTAATATGAAGTCTATGCCAAGAATGTGGGTACAACAACTCCAATAATTGTGACCGAATCATATTGCCAAAGAATATTACCTTCTTGAACAAAATTATCAACTAGTACGATTTAATTAGTAGATTATCATGTATTAATAGGTTTTATACTAGAATAGGCCTTACTTTAACACTTCAGCGACGGAGGCTTCACCTCCTTACCCTAACCAAACTGCTAAAAGACTAAAACGTACCTAGGTATGATGGAATGAGGAATACAGGGAAAACCCAAAATGACGCAGAGCTTATTACTGGCAGTCCTGAGAGGTAATGGAGGGTATGGAATCACTAAGGATGTGAGGGGATGTTGCCGTGAACAAATAGCTCAAGTCAGAGTCAAAATTGTTGGCCCAATTTTGTGCCGCAGTGCATCGCGAAGGCGTTCGTGAGAGGTTCGGTTGGCGCGTCGTAGGGTGGAGAGCTGGTTGTTAAGGGGAGGTATTAAGGAGAAGAAGAGGGGATGGGGGAAGGGTAGTCAAGGCACAGCAAAAGAGACCCTCTACATTCCTCTCGTGACATCACATACTTTGGTCACAAGGTTCGCTTTACGGCGAATTGTCGCAGAGTGAGCTAATATGGTAATTTAACTGTGTTAAACCAATGAATTTACAAGTAGGAGTTAAAACGTGAATTTGTCATTCAAATCACATGAATAGGGACGTATATTTTGTTATTATGCATAGTACTACTATAACCGTGCGTTGTGCACGTGGTGGTCCTCTTGCATGCTGCAAGTTGGTGATTAATCACTCCCTGCCTAACACCATAAGGGTTGATGTAGAAGAATTACAAAATGCTCTTTTTTCTATTTCTATTTTTCCAATCGCCTGCGCAATTGGGTTGGTTAAACGGTGCATTCTTAAGTTAATGCATTTACACATTTTCTTTCACGTTTATATGCATCCTATTACCAAACATAAGCACCAAGGAGAAGTTCTTAATCATTATGCACAAAGGAAACATGTGTTAAATGTATTTCATGATAAGTACTAATCGATTATAATAGTAAGCTTTATAGGTTCAACTAAACCATAAGTTATGACGGGATAAACTCAATTCCGAATGTCAATTCATTTTCGTAGCAGGAACTTCGGGATCAAGTACTGCAATAAATTACTTACTTATTTTTATCACCGCTGAATATTTAATATTATAGCATAATTTTTATACCTGGGGGAGGTCGTGGCGTAGGCGGTAGGTGACGAGGTTTGTAGTCTTCTTAAGTATCGGGAAATCTCGAATGGGTCATGAATAAAAGACGACGTGATTGATTAAAAATCCTTTGATTGCTAAATATAATACTAAGTACACTGTCGCTTAATTTTCGACGCAATCGCCTCGGCGATTGACTATCTTCATAGATCGTTGCTGCGAATGCATTTCTATGAATTTTACCGGTATCCTGAATCTAATCGTCCACTTTTAAATGCTTTTCCTGGCCATATTTTCTCTCCGGCAAAATAAGCAAGTATAAAATCGTAATTTCATTATTGCACGGAGGGCAATCGTACACGAGAACAGTTGGGTTGCACAGGCACTTAGAGGACGGGAGTTGTCATGTATCAAAACACTTCCAGAATTCAGAACGTCTCTTACATTATTTTGAATGGCTCCGCGCAATGAGCTTGTTTTTTTTTACACGATGCAATTGAATTTGTTGTTAAACCCGGCAGAATCAAATCTAAAAGTAACACGTTTTATTGGCCCCAAAACAGAGTAGCACAATATTTCGATTGTTTAAGGATCACTTGAATTTTCTTGGTTAGCTTGGAGACTTTTAATGCCTCCATTGCTTTGACTGTAACTTTGCTTCAGGTGTGTCTTATGGAATCCGTCTCATCTTTAGTCACAGTTGATTTTTAAAAACGTTCTCTTTAACAGCATAAAGGACAAGACATGTCAATGCTTAACCCATTCGTCAAGTTTCGTCGTTGTCACTCCACGGTTCTCACTAAGCGATAGAATTAATGGCTGTTATATTTACGTCTACATAATACCCTGCGAGCCCCCTCTAGGGTGTTTGGCAGGGGGTGACAAATCACCAACATGCAGCATTCAAGAGGACCGCCACATGCACACCGCACGGTCATAGAAATATTACGCATACTAGCAAAATATACATGCTTATTCGTTAAAAATCTTGCTAATGGTTAGTAATTCCTAGAGCAAATACATGCAAGGTTAGAAATATGAAAAAGAACATGCAATAAGTGATCATAGCAAGCGACGCCATTAATTCTATCAATTGAGACAACGTTGCTATCCCTAATAGTACGAGGGAAGAATGACATTTTAAATCTCCCTGTTTTGCAGTCTATTTCTTTTATTTTATTCTCAAATACATGCAAGGTTAGAAAAAAAACATGCAATAAGTGATCATAGCAAGCGACATCATTAATCCTATCCATTGAGACAACGTTGCTATCCTTAATGTACTATCACTTTCAAAAGTCGGTCCACATGACGGGCGCAGCCGTCACCGGGCTTTCCCAAAATCGACCTTCGCGTATTGCTTTTGTGTTTCATGCCTGCTGCGAGTCAATTTAACTTAATCGCTTATGTGGCTGGTGAAACTTGACTTTTTTACTCTCGCCAACAGACCCAAGCAATATTTACTGACTAGGAAGTCTTCGAGAACCGATATACCCCCCCCCCCCCCAATACCATAACTCCAGAACTCGAGAACACCTGAACCTCCCGTACCCAAAAATGTTCACCCTCTTAGGAAGCCGAGAGGGAATTACGGTTTAGTTGGACTTTTGCATTATGACATATTAGAGAAAATCTTTCGGAGTTCCCTTCAGGTCGCCGCAAGGCTGAGTCCTACGAAAATTTGAGGAAACCATTTTTGATGCATTATGAAAATAGTATTTCTACTTCTTGAACTCAATACACCTTGATGTGATTTGATTACCTTCTGTATCCGGCTTCACCCGTTTCGGTGACCAAAACTTGTTCTTATTTTCCAATTATAGTGCTTGAAATTTAAGCTATCCCGTCATTAATACTTTCGTCAAGCTACAAGTTGCCCCTATACCTTGAAATCCCCTCTTACTACTGTCGTGGGTATTGGACGACAAGATGAATTGTTGAAGGGACATAAGTTTGATTTTTATCATATGGCAAACAATTCAGTAAGGTATGGCTATTATCCTATTAAGGACACGCCTCTTCTAAAATTCTATTGGAAAAATTGTCTTTCAGATTGTTGTAATTCTTCAGAAAAAAATGCACATTAGTAGCAGTTTTGTGATAGCCAAAACCAGCATAAGAGGAAAGGTTTCTGAGTTACATAAAACGGCTGAGTGGAATTTGGCCTAGGACCAGAAACGAGAGCAAAAATTGCGTCTAGCGTGTCCTTTAGAGGCATTTCTTTCCTTAGGAGTAGATTGCATGCCAAGTATTTTTATTCTCGTGAAAAAGAAACACCAGTTTATTTTGACTCCATCCGATGGTATTTACCGCATTCTATGCTGGCATATAATCACTTCAAATTGTTGAGAGAATATAATATCGTATTTACCGAGAAAAATTCTTGCGTTGGATGTGCCCCTCAATATTCTTAGATGTATTAGATTATTTTGAAATTTTAACCCTCGACAACTCATGGTGTTTGCTGTTAACAGACTTTTGAAAATATTTTATATACGTTATATACTGGAACACTTAAAAATACATACATTATACTCCAAGAAATACATCAGATGAATTTTTTCACAGGCTACTGCGATACTTCGTGTTACGAAAAGGCAATTTGCGGACCTGTTATTCAAGCTGAGTAATATTTGAGCGTTACAGAGGGTGAGAAATCTTCAGGGAAGAATGGGTAAAGTAGAAAATTGCGGCATATGAAATATCCCCGGCAACCACCTGCTATGAGAAAGTATGGCCAACGGAATGTCAACCAAGCTGGTTTATAAATTACGAATTAGACCAACAGATAAGTAATAACCATTAAAATGGATACAGATTTTTGATGTAACTTTGCTTGAAATAAGTATTTACATAAATATACGACTATTTTAGCAAAGAGGCAAAGATTATTGTAATATGAATTTGTAACAATGTAGTATTGACATTATCTTGTCAATAATTTTTTAAACTTAGGAACCCTTTGCCAGCAAAATTTTCCAATGAGTGTTGAATATTTTTATGTCGCAGGAAAGGTTGAGAATATGATTAGGAGTTGTTTAGTTTGAATGAAATATAATGATGTTATGCCGGTGACGTTTGTTCTCCAACTATGTGATTTAGTATTATCATTTTCACAGATTCATCAAAATTCAGTTTGGATCATGCATAAATTGTTGGCAATATAAAGTTGAATGAAAATGTGGACACTCGGTCATTGACTCAGTGTTTCAACCCAGAGGTTGGTTTGGCTAGGTAAGGTTAAAGCTCACCCTAGACAAAGTTACATGCGTACAAAATTCACATGTTCAGGGTAGTGGGCCAGTTCCTTTCCCTAGGCCACCTCGCACTCCGAGGATTTTTTTAGGGGTGTCCAAAGGCCTCACCCAGGACTTTGTAAAGTTTAAAAATTTGTAATTATGTGAACAAATGAAAAATATCCCGGTTCAATTCTACAGACAAATCATACAAAATTATACCCTTACAATGTTTAAATGGCACCTAATGTAATGAAAATATTTTCAGACAGTAAAAATTTCCCCCTGCAAATCGCGAATGGAAAATTACCATATTTTTCTAAATTTTTATAAAAACTGTATACTTTACACTAAATTTGTCAACCGAACGAAAGTAGAATAAGCTGATTCTTTTCAAAAATATGGTTTGTATGTGTATCATGTGAAAAGTTGCAGGTTAAGAAAATTTATAATTACCGATGTTCAAAAGATCGAACTTCTCTGTAAAAAAATATATCTCGCTCTTTGATGCGGTGAAACTTCGCCATTATCATGTGTGACGTTGATGATGATGTGTCGTTTTTTCACTTGGATATCAATATTCCACAAATGTTTCTTAGCTTTATGTTATTATTTGAATAATATAGTGGATGACTTAAAGAAGGCAGCGCTGGAAGGAAAGGTAGGCTATCAGATCACTTATTGAATGCTCCATGGAAACCTACCTCAATCGGTAAAATACTATAATAATAATAACAGTGGATAACACATGTCCTCTTTTTCTCAAGTCTTGGTATTCAAAATTACATGACTGTGGAAAATAGATTTAGAATTCATTACTATTAAAATGCAAAATTGCCACTTCATGTATTTATCACGTATTGTGATTTTTTCTGGCTGCAAATTTTTTTGCCATATCGATCCTAAATTTCTACGAGTAAATATTAAGAGGAGATCAAGAGGAGGTTTTACTAATAGCTTAAGGATAAGTAAAAGTGGATGATATGCTTTAATCTAAATTCTTCCAGATGTAACGCCTCTGGAAGAATCACAAGAATCATAGTCATGTCGATGAAGGCTGTCAGAAAAATCTCATTTGTTAGCTAAACCTACTTTTAGGAAAATGAAAATTCACCAGTGAAAGCAGACACTTATGATTGCTGAAATGGAATCAAGATTTCATGATTTGAGGAATGAACAAAACATTTCGTTTTGCGTTGATATCTTAGAAATAAAATGCGCATACTTCAAGAAATATCTTTAATATTATCACCAGGTAATATCACCATTTTTTCTATTACAATCCGTAACCGTGATTGCATGGAATCAATTATATTTTCTAATAATCTGGGACGTCTGCCTATAGAATTCCATGTATCCTGTAAAGGGGCCTGTAACGCCTTTGAGCTCTTCTCTCCGTGGTAATCCCATTCCTTCGTAATTATTCCCCAGACGTTTTCGATGGGGTTAAGATCCGGTGAGTTAGAAGGCCAAGGTAAAACATTGAGACGTGGATTTTCTTATAAAAAAATGCTTGGTTAAATTAGCTTTATGAATCGGACAATTGTCCTGCACAAAAACCACCTCCTCATCCTCAGGAACGACTTCTTCTATGTAGGGCAATAAGAAAGTTCTTAAAATGTCGACATAATCCTCGGCGTTCATTCTGGCTGGGGTTTTAACTAGCGGTCCTGGTTCAGCCGCAGATAATGAATGCTCCCCAGAAACTTAGACTGATGTGACCAGGATTTTTTCTTCTTATTAAATTCTCTTCATTATACCTGTAAAAAATGGCCAATATTAAAAAAAAATGATTCTCATCATGAACTTTGATGTCGAAAATTATGTTGGAAGTATAAGTAACAGCTGTTATTTGTAAACAGCTTGTTTATTTTTTTGCTGTCGTCGCCCTTTCATTTTAATCTTATTATTTCATTTTAATACTACGCAATTCTAATATAGTTAACATGCTATCTCAAGCTAAAAGAATCATTACCTTGTATTTCTCGGCCTCCAAAGCTCCACCTTCCCTAGCTGGTTGCTTCTGAAAGTTTTCTCGTCTGAGAATATCACGAGGTTCCAGTACGTTTGGGGCATACCAACGTAATAGTTAGCAAATTGTAAACGGGCTTCACGTTGTATTTCGCTGGTAGAGGGTTTCTTGGCAGCCCTGTAATGATTAATCCCACCCTCGATGATTCCGCGTCTTACCGTCGCATAGCTACAACCTAAATTACCGTGAGTTTTCAACCCCGCTAGACCACCGATAGGTAAGGGATTTTGACGAATCATCTCCCCCATGTCTTCGTCTTGCTGCCCGGTAGTTTTTCTTGAACGTCCGCTTTTTGCATTAGCCTTTCATGTCTCGTCACCATCAACTCTTCTTTTAAGCCACTTGTACACAGTTTTTTTCTATCGACTCCTAATTCCGCAGCTATTTGCAACACAGTTTTCCCGCTGTCAAAATATAAGGAGACTATGGAAAGGAAGAATGCAATGGAAAGACCTTGATGGATATTAAGATCGCGAGTAAGTCTAACGGGCCGCTTCAAGTCATGGAGCGCATAGGCAATACCCCAAGTTCGAGGCCAGCAGAAAACGTTATTCCTCGTGCTGGCCGTGGGGACCGACTTTTGAAAGTGACTGTACGTATGTATGTACGTACGAGGGAAGAATGTATGTAAGTACGAGGGAAGAATGACATTTCAAATCTCCCTGTTTTGCAGTCTATTTCTTTTATTTTATTCTCATGATTACGTCTACTATAGTACGATGGTAAACGAAGGATGTGATTCACGTCGTCTGAGAAAATATCTTCTTCGAATTTCCTAAGTAAGTTAAGCCTTAAGATCTACGCTCCTGTAAAGATTCCCATCCTTACTCGTGTAACATACTGGAAACGCTCCATTTTTTTGTCATAACAACCCATCACAAATCTGGCCGCCTTGCGCTGTACTCGATTGATTTCATCTATTAGTCCTACTTCGTAAGGGATCCACACTATAGCAGCATATTTTAAGTGAGGCCTCATTAGATTCAGGTAGCTTATTTTGTTTCGCCTCTTTTGGGCATTTATTGATGACACAAATCCCAGTTTACGGTTAGCTTTCCCGCATACTTCACGTATTTGTTTATTCCACGAAAGATCCCGGGTAATGGTGACCCCCAAGTATTTTACTGATTCGGCATTTGATAGTGGAATCCCGTTAGTGGTGTAGCTCCTCCTTGAAGATATATCCTTTTCCCAAAAATTCATCACCATACACTTTTCAAGATTTAATTCTAACTTCCAAGTACTGCACCAGTCATTTATGGCAACAAGGTCCTTTTCTAATACTAATCTATCGCTATGGTCGTAAACTACTCTGTATACAACTACATCATCTGCGAAGAGGCGGATTTTGCTCGTGACCACGGTGGTTATGTCATTAATTTAAAGAAGGAACAAAAGAGGGCCGATAACACTTTCTTTGGGTACTCCTGAGATAACTTGAATTATATCCGACATAACTCCGTCCAAAACAGCCCTCTGTTTGCGATCATTTAGGAAATGTTTGTGTACATATGTGTATGCTTCCACGTGTGTATCTATGCCGTATGCTTCCAACTTTTGAATCAGCTTTAAATGCGGAACCTTATCGACTGCCTTTCTGAAGTCTAAAAATATTGCGTCGACTTGAACATGTCTGTCACCCGCGGATAAGATATCGTGAACGAAGAGAGCAAGTTGAGTTTCACAAGAGCTCTCTTTTCTAAATCCGTGCTGTTTGCTAACAGATTTTGGCAATCTAGGTGACCCATTATCGAACTGAAAATAATATGTTCCAATACTTTGCAAGAAATGGAAGTAAGTGATATCGGACGGTAATTACTAGGCTTTTCCCTAACCCCATCTTCAAATATGGGCGTGTCGTTCGCTATTTTCCAATGTTTAGGGACTGTGTGTTCTGCTAGAGATTTTTCGAACACTATCTTCAAGTAAGGCGCTATCTCTGATGCTGATTCCTTATACACTCGAGCTGGAAAAATATTGCTAATGAGGCTTGATACTCGCCTTAAGCTGAAAACTTAAATTCTCAGATGACTAAGCTTGTGGTAAGGGGGGCATGGAGTTACCCGCTGCGAGCAAAACCCTTCCGTACGACTCACACTATCCATGCACTAGACTGGAATTGCACTCAGCGTCCAAAAGAACGGAAGGGCTGGCGTGCGCAGAGCCACCGATCGGTTTTTACCATCTCCCTTGCACCCGAGTCGAAGTGGACCAGCTACGGCTTCCGAGTCTCCCCTTGTCAAACCGAGAGAACATCAGTGGCACAAGTCCAGGAGAGCGCGGCTTGCGATGGTCTAGGGGGACAGAGATAAGTTCCTGGGATGAGCGGGTGATGGCCATTGGGCAGGCGGACGGATGAGGGGAAAAAACGTTCTTTTCTTCAAATTCTAATCTCAAATAGTCTTCTCTGATACCCATGCTATCTGAGCTCTACTTAATCTTAAAATTTAGAGAAACTTCCTTTCACACGATTGAATTAATATTTCATTGGTCATCATGTGGTTGTAACGTGACTTGATGTCCATTGGTCTTCAATGTACAGTCACTTTCAAAAGTCGGTCCCCACGGCCAGCGCCAGCAACTACGTTTTCCGATGAGCTCGAACTTCGGGTATTGCCTATGCCTTCTGTGCCTTGAAAGGGCCAGTTTGACTTACTGTCACCGTCCGCGAAAGCCTACCCGATGCATTCTTCTCTATTCCAAAATTCTTCGCGACTTCCCCAAATCCTGGTGCCAGAACACAAAGCGAAGCATGAGTTCTCAATGCCGCGCCCTGACAGTAATCTGAGATAGATGGTCTGAGTAGTCTGGCTTGCACTAAAAAATACCGAGACGTATCTGCATCGCAACGCACATACATGGAAAAAACGAAAATCGGAATTTAAGTCTGATTGTGAAAGAGTATTCTAAAAGTTGTGCACAAAATAAACTTCTAGATTATGCCTTTAACACATTATTACCAAATTCTATAAATGCATATTGCACTATTTTTAAGTATTTTAAACACTCTGATAGGCTCATTCATTATTCCTAAGCTTTTTCTTTGGATATATATTATCCTACAGTTTTCTACGTGTCTCATTGCACGATAAATCAAAAATACTAATGTGCACTGAATCATTATGTTTACTTCGGTATGATATTCATTCCAGTCGTTGCTAACATTTCCATAAGTAAATATTTAATTTATTCCAGGTATCAGTAAGTAATTAACTCAAATCTTCATATTGATCTAGAGTTCGAATGTCTAAATAGTTATTGAAGAGAGAGTCATACGGGTGTATGCCGCGTGATGTGTCGGAATTGCCCCGAACTTTCGTGACCGACTGCTGGCCACTTCTTCAAGGTAATGGGAAAGGCTGGCCACTTCTTCATGAAAACCATTCCCTTGAAGAAGTGGCCAACAGTGGGTCACAAAACGTCGGGGCAATTCCGATACATCACGCGGCATACACCCGTGTGTCTCTCTTAAATCACCATGAGCTGCGAAAGTTTTAATCAAGAGTAAATAGTTATCATAAAATATATTATCGATAATTATAAAATCATCGAAAGCATTAATTACATGACTTGTTTGCCTATTTATTACCTTTTCAAGGCAAATTTAGTTTATCCTTTATCTTTGCCCCTTTCATTGAGAGGTCAAACTAAGACTTTCCCCCTTTTTCGTTTCATTTTTTTCTGCTATAATCAGTTTTAATTGGAACCTAGTGATATCATGCATGTCAATGCCCTCTACATTATTATATATAATAAGTGATTTTTTAGCAATAATAGAACTTACACTCACGTGATGAATGCCCTGAGTCGGTCTTACAGGTTAATAAATACTGATCACATTCCTCCAAGTACAAAACTACGCGTGCATCATTTCCATTCGATAAAAATATATCGTGTTGGGAAGGGGATAACCATTTCTGCGAAATCAATAAAAAGTATATTTATTATCTACCAATTATACTGGATTGGTTGTGGCACTTTACGGTGGGGAAACTTAGACGCCGACGAAATAAGGAGCAGTAAAGAGTGAAAGCATTCGAGAGAAAGAGTATGAAAAAGAATGGAGAATGTAAGATGGACGTGGAGGAAAAGAAATGAAGAAGAGCTGTCCATAGTGGAGAGAATTGAGGTAACGGGGAAGGATGAAAGTAAGGATATGGATAGAATGAAAAGGCTTTATGTGATTGGGCGTTACCGTCAATTGGAGTGGTAAGTTCAAGTTGGGAGGGGCACTTGCGGGATGGTTCATAAAATCTTCCATGTTATCCAACATTATCAGGCTACCTTTAATAATAATCAAATATACTCCCTTTTTCATTTCAGAAGGGCAGGTAAATTATGTTTTTCCATGGCCACCACAAATAGTTGACTCTCAATCATAATGTCACGCTGATGTTGCTCGCAATAATTTTCTTAAAAAACACTGAGCAGTACTTTTGTACGAGTATTCCTGAGAAAGAAAAGGACAACACTTTCTAAAACACACTGTGGTCTAAATACCTGCCATTTTACTCGATGCACATAAATATCTCGCAACTTCTTTCAGTGTAAAGTTATATTTATCTTATATAAAAAAATTAAGCCAATTCCGAATGCTCATCTGAAAAATTTTTTTAATGCAAAAATTAACTTCTCTCATAAAACAATTACCTTACCGCTAGTTTTTGCCAGGCAAGAAATTAAAATACTCCTTCCTATTTTCTATTTACAGGATGGGATTAAGTTGCGGTATTCAAAATGAAGGCACCACTTGTATTCCGAATATACCAAAACTTGTGGAGTAACTGCTATTTTACTTGTAAACATTGAAAAATGACAGAAAATCCTTCCTCGCCAACAAGGGTGAACGCAAACATGGATGGTAACCGTGACACAAAAGACAATATTAACATTGGGGTATATCTTTGCGTATTATTTTTCACAAGACGATGTGGAGAAAAAAATATTGAAGTATTATGCTCGAAATGCTCCGAAAATTTTATTTGAACCATGTGTGCTGCATAAATTTACCAAACGACTCATTGTTCCTCTATGTTCCTCGCGCGATGAGTTACTCGCCGGAAAAATCCATAAATTCTTATCGTACTCTTCGATGGTGGAATGGTTTGCCTCTCGTGGGGAGGGTTCACGGGGCTTCCCTACCTCTGAAATCGTGCTTGGGGCTCTTTGCGAGAGTTAAAGTATTCAAGTTGCTCCAATTTTACAACCATATCAAGTCAAATTAATCCCCATTGGACAAGAAACGCGTGAGTAACGCGTTAGGAGGAAGGAAGGAACGAGTAAGCAAGGAACGCGAAGGTCAACTTCGGAGAAAAGCGGAGACAGCTGCACCGGGTATGTGGGCCGACTTTTGAAAGTGACTGTACATCAAGTCATATTAGAATCACTTGCAAGGTAGCTATCTGGCTCGATACAACATTAATCCAACATTCACAATATCGTCGAATTTAATACCTGCCACATGTTTCTGAAAGAAAATTTCTTCGTGACCTAGGTAAAACACGATATAATGTAATTATTAAAGCCTACCTTATTAAATCATTCTAAACTTCATCTTACGCCCATTAGGCACCATAAATTTCTCCCTTTTCTACCTTTTTTCAGCAGAATCTTGTCTATCTTTTCTTATGAAATTATCACATCTATTAGTTGAGAGCATACATGATTCCATCGCCTAATAAATGTTCAATTACTTCATGAAAACGGACGTGTGACCATTAAAAAAATTGGTTTGGCAATGAGAACTTGTGGGAACTCTTCTCCATCATTGAATTCAAATGTATATTGTAAATTATCTCAATGACCTGTGCCTTATAGGTTAGGCTATAACAAAAAGGACGAGTATTTCCAAAATAAAGTAGTGTTATAATATGGTAGACTAATCCCACTTTATGAAAATACAGCACATCACATGCAGCATCACCATGAAATTCGCTGTACCAACAATGAAAGGACAACGAGAGCACGTCACAAGACAACACAGCGGACACTCTACGTCATCTATTCATCAACCCTGATGAGGACACGGTGGTCTCTTCGGGGGTTTTATCGGCTTCCCTAAAGTTTCGAACGAATACCAGATCACAAGGCATCACGGAGGAAGAGACTTTCGGATGATTTTGATCTAAGTAGGCCCGCCAAATGACTAATAAATGTAATAAATAATAATAACTTATTGAAAAGGCTTGACGACAAATGGATACTATAGCAAGGATCTATTGTATTTATCTTTTATAACCTATTAAATGCGGTTCATGGCTCAATTTTGGGGCAATGTCCTAGTTTGCTATGAAGTATTGTAATGCAATAATTTAATTTGATGCCATAATTTGTACCATTAGCATTTTGTAACCAGCCATCAGAATTACTTGCTTGATTTAAGCAGATTAAATGTACAACACTAATTTAATAATAAATAAAGATAAAACATCAGCCTCGATGGAGCAGCAGCAGCAGAGAGAATTAAGAGGTAAAGATAAAGTTGTTCTATCACGTTATCATTTATGGTAAGTATTCATTGTAATGACATCTTTTCATACCATCCGAAGAACAGAGTACTATGCTCCTAACGCCCTTCTCAAAGTGCTATGGCACACAGGGTGCAACACTTGAAAAAACTCCTCCTCTACTAGCATTTGTATCCGATCACACAGGTTGCAGTTAATTATAACTGATGTAAATATCTAACTATAGTTATCACAGCCACCAAACCACAGAGTGCTACCTTAAGAATACATTTTAAACCTTCTTTTATTTCTTTTTAAAATTCATTAACTCAATTTTTGTCGAATAATTGTTAAAGATATCCGACGTCAGTGTAGGTTTCTGATTGTGAAATTTGTTTAAAAATGTATCTCATGGAAAAAGTGTTTGTGTGTACTTATAGATTTTTTTCAATCACTTGCTATAAAAGATTCACTTTCCAACATCCGTTGATAACGGTGATCCGCGTAGCCAGCAGCCATCTACGGACTGCCGCATGTTCGATAAATTGATTTTGGGCGGATGCAATTTTGTCTCCCTTTTAATCTCTGCATCGTGGGCGGTCGCTATTCATCTCTAAGTATTACGATCTACAGACTTATTTGTATATCTGGTGTAAATATTTCGAGGTAACTTAGTGATTATACTTAAACGCGAAAACTTGACGAAAAAACAGGGTACGCGATTTTTCCAACGCATTGGTCACAAATAATGCAACTAAAATGTGAAAAATTATTAAAAACAAACCAATAAATAATATTGTAACTATTGAATATCTACAAAAGGTCAGCGCTTAATTTTAACGTACTGAATTTCGAAAAAAACAATGCGGACATATTTTGCGATTTTTGTTCAACTTTGAGGCTATGTAGTTTGTTTAAAAAAAACTTAGGAAAAACTCTTTGCATCACAAAGTTATTATAAACAAATGTGCAAAGCTGAAACTTCAAGATTTAAAAAAAATACATTTTTGAGGTCTGGTCCAGGGATAGGCGTGTTTCTAATTTTAAAATATAGAAAAAAAGGCAGGGTCTTATGTACAAATTTAATTGGAATGTTCATGTAAAAATTGAGGTCAGAAGACCTTTTTAAACACCAAATTGAAAGTAATTACACTATCCTCTATTAAATACACATGATGACTCATACTTACGTATCAACAGGAGACTTCGAATGTGGAATCAGCCGCATTTTCATAAAAGTTATTTACAGAATGCGAGATATTGTTGCAAATGAACAAATGTATCAGTTTTTGCGCCGTTAACGTCAGGAATATTTACCGGTTTTTGTTTTTTGTAATTATTTAAAAACCAATTTTAGGAAGCAATAGCAATATTTAGGAAGTAAAATATGCCGTCGCATGTTCTATGATAAATTCTGTGCATTTTGGCACCTCATACCTAGAGTTTGGTTGCGTATTAGTTGAAAATATCTATACAGTAGAAATAATATAGAAGATTGAACCTCGCGCAATATGCTTCAAAATCAGTATCCGGCTTACAAAAAATGGTGAATTTAAATGCACTTTACCATTCAGAGAATGTGATAATATTCAAAACACATGCTTTTTCCATCCATCCTCTACCGAATTGAACAGATTTCAGCTCAAAACAATGGCATTTAGCATATGGCGGAAGTCGATTCTACCGCATGCCAGCAGAAGGCATATCTGGCGCCGCGACAATACTTTCGTTCACCTTGGCTACCAGTAAAACGTAGCCGTACGGTAACATTTTATCTATTGGATTTTCGTTTATTGTTTTCGTTATGACGTCTTTGCCTATATAATTACATTATATTATAATTTTTTAC
The DNA here is from genome assembly GCF_921293095.1 of Ischnura elegans. NCBI lineage: Eukaryota > Metazoa > Arthropoda > Insecta > Odonata > Coenagrionidae > Ischnura > Ischnura elegans. The sequence goes on from NC_060256.1 coordinate 12,251,396, forward strand.
CCTTATTCTTCAATTGATCTCCATAGATTAATTATCCCACTGAATGTCATTATTTTTAATGGCAACCAGGGCGCGTTATTTTTTTTTTCAAGTGACCCAGAGCTCTTTGAGAATTTTTTGTCCCGTTTTTGATTCAATGTTTTTATTATTATATTTATAAGACGGTATTTATACTAAATTAAGCCTGCATCCACGGCCGTAGCAGAAAATATTTCGGGGGTTTGTGGATTAGTATGCAAACATAAAGCTATTTTAATATGATAATTAAAATAGCTTTTACCTTTATATACACCTGTTTTTAATAGGCCCTTGAAGAAAAATACAAATATATTGAGTTTTTCCGCATCCTATACTGTCGCCACGGCGAGAATAACGTGTAAAAGTTGCCCTACTTGACTTGAGCTATTGCCGTTGGCGGACGACTACTCACCCTCCTCCTCAATGCTTTGTTTGCCCTTGTTCGGCGAGATGAGGAAGAGGGCAGGGTGTTCCTTAAGACTATAGCCAGCCGATGCGGGGAGGGACGGAAAGGTGAGAAGTGAATAGTCAACTACCACGAAAGCTGCAGAGGGGGAGGGGGGAACTTAAACAAATTCTAATTAATCCATTTCCTTTCATTCACTGATTTGTTTTCTTACTGATTGCATTCGATTGTGAATTTCCAGTAATTTACACACGGATAACTAACTTTCTAACATAACGTATAAGAATTACATTCACAACATATACCATTAATTGAAAACGTTTTATACTGCCTTTCTTAGCACAAACTCTACTTCCTCATACGGCATAAGCCATTTTTTAACTGCGGATGTAAAACCCCATCTCTTCTCCCTCATTGCCACATTTTTGGCAACATACTACATATTTTAGCCCCAAGTATAAATATGACTGTTTATAAATTTCTATCATTGGCCTGGGTATATTGAAGTTTATACAAGATCTGATGTAATAAGTTTGTGGTCTGGCCTTTACACCGATACGGTTATTGAAAACTTCAAAGCCTTTATAAATGAATAGATGCCTTAAAGGGAGGATATCACATTTTCTGAAAAGAGGGAATGAGTGGCTTTTCCTATACGATCGCGTTATAACCCTGATAACCTTTTACTGCGCAATTATTAATGGTTTAATATCGGTAAAATATGCTCCACCCCAGCAGGCTATTCCATATTGCAATCATGAATTACAAAGATATAGCATAGTATACCATTCTTAACACTGATTCAGGGCATATGTATCTGAAGAAGTAGAATTTTCTGACAATAGAACTCAGTTCTGATTTTAATTTATTTACGTGAGACTTCCATTTACAATTTTGGTGACAATATATGCCGAAATATTCTATGTGACTAACCTGTTCGTTCAGAATTTTTTTCACAGGAAGTAACATTATATTTTATACAATTGGTACATTGGTAGTATACTTCACCAATACTCCGCAAGCCGCCTATAACGCGTGTGGCAGGGGGTGTTAGGACACCAGCCGTATGAACATAAAAATGAAGTGCTCTAACGAAGGCGGACTAGCGTTTATTAAAGTTCTTTATGGATCGGTGGAAAAACGAATTCCCATACGTATCCGTTCGGCAAAACATCTCTCTTAATTTATCGCTTCTATCGGACTTGGAAATATAGTGTGGCTCTAATATTACGTTCTCAGTGTCGATCTTAAAGATATCCATTCTCAATTGTTCAAGCAACCTAAGCCCAGCGCGCAGCCTCCGAGTCTCCAGCGGCTCCCAGCCTCATTCGCTTAACATGTGAGTAACGCCGTCTGACGAATCCTAATTTCTTCCGGGCTATGACGCAAATATTCCTTACATGTGTTCACCACCAGAGGTTCGAGGTTATCTTACCTCCCAGGTACTTCACTTCGTTTGTTGCCTTTATGTCAATACCATCCACTGCATACACATGGCTATAGTTGGATAAATTCCGCGAGAAATGTATCATCATGCATTTGCTCAGATTAAGTTCGAGTCCCCATTCTTGGCTCCACAAATGAACGTTGTTTAAGTCCGATGATTGAATTTCATAGTCATAGTAATCACTGATTTCGCAATACATGACAGCGTCGTCAGCAAATTAACGTATTTTACGACAAATGCTGGAATAGAGGTCATTAATGTATATAGTGAACAAAAGGGGGCCGATTACGCTTCCTTTTGGAACACCTGATGTAACTTTTACTGCATCAGAGCTAATTCCGTCGAGAACTACTTTTTGTTCACGATCTCTGAGAAAGTCGCGTATCCAGTTTACAACTGTTTCGTTTAATCCGATTGACTGTAATTTGTAGAAAAGTTTCTTGTGAGGTACCGTGTCGGAAGCTTTCTTAAAATCTAGAAGTAGTGCTTCAACTTGTCGTTTCGATTCACCTGATTTTAGAATGTCGTGAAGAAAGAGCACGAGCTGTGCTTCGCATGATCTACCTTTTCGGAATCCGTGCTGACAGTGATGGAGGAAGTTACGTCTGTCCAAGAAAGTCATGATTTTTCTAACGACGAAATGCTGAAGTATCTTGCCTATAATCGATGTTAATGAAATCGGACGGTAGTTGCCTGGGTCCTGTCTGTTTCCCTTTTTAAATATAGGTTTGACGATTGCAATTTTCCAATATATAGAGGTAACTTTCCGTCGGAAAGTGACTTCTTCAATATTATTTCCAAGTAAGGAGGAGCTAACTACTCGAGGACACGCGCTGAATTGTATCCCCACGGAGACAATAACGTGTAAGAAGGTATACCTGTAATTTGCCCTAATTGACTTGAGCTTTTGCTGTTGCAGGAATACTACTCACCCTCCTTCTCATTGTTTTGTTGGTCATTGTGCGGGGAGGTACAAAGCTAGATGATGATCAGAGCTAATAGCCAGCCGTTGTGGGGAGGGACGATAAGGCAGACGTTCAGTGAATAGTCAACAACCACGAAAGCTGCAGAACGCGAGGAAAAACATAAACAAATTCTAATGATACCATTTACGAAGATACCTTCTGACATAACATATAACACAAATAGCTGGCTTCCAAAATGGATTTTTTTACGCAAAAATGACGTCCCAGTTTCAAAATCTTCAAAATGTATGACTTGTACCTCCGAGAATAACGTGTAAAAAGGTATACCTGCAAGTTACCCTACTTGACTTGAGCTTTTGCCGTTGCCGGACGACTACCTACCCTCCTTCGTAAAGCTTTGCTTGACATTGTGCGGCGAGGTACCAAGCGAGAAGAGGGTGAGCGAAGGGGTGCATTGCGACTAGCCTCCCATGTTGGGATGGACGATAGGGCAGCCGTTCAGTGAATAGTCAACAACCACGAAAGCTGCTGACCGCGAGGAAAAAGTAAACAAATTCTAATTTATCTATTTACGAAGATACCTTCTGACATAACATACGACACTAATAGCTGGCTTCCAAAATACCATTCTTAAGGCAAAAATGACGTCGCAGAGCCAAAATCTTCGAGAATAGGGTAGTTTCCTTCATCAAAGAAAACGAAAAGCATTGATTGCGATTCTTTACCCACCATTAGTGTATTCATAATATACAAATTATTTCGTTTTAGAAATAGCGGTTTAGACGAATGGAAATGGTCCATTTTTATCCTCATTTGAAAAGGGCCAGATTGGCGCCCATGCGATGCCACTCCACGTGACGTCACAGGAATCTAGTTTCTATACGAGAAGATAGGAGTTATACATCGTCTGAGGTTACCAATGCATGCATGAGGCGTAGAGTTCAGGGAAACATGTTCAGAGAAATAAGTCTCACGGAGAGATTTCCCGGCATTCATACTGACGCGTCGCGTTTTCGCGCGCTTGAAAATTTTCACTTTTCATTTAATCGCGAAAAATAGATATCGTGATTTAAAAACCTAATGCGTGAAATACGTACTCCAGGTGTAATAATCTTCGGATTTAGGCAATAAAAAATAATAAGAAAGCACCCTATTGAGACTCCACGGCGAGTATAACTTGTAAGAAGGTACACCTCTAAGTTGCCCTACTTGACTTGAGCTGCTGCCGTTGGAGGACTAATACTCACCCTCCTTCTCAATGCTTTGTTTGCGATTCTTCCGAGAGTGAATCAGCGACAATAGGATGAACACAGGGGGTGAGTTACAACCAACCTGCCGTTGTGGGGTCGGACGATAAGATAATCAGTGTATAGTCAGCAACAACGAGAGATGCAGAACACGAGGAAAATCGTAAAGAAATTCTTATCAATGCATTTACGATGTTACTTTCTGACATAACATAAGACACTAATAGCGGGCTTTCAAGACACCCATATGAGGCAAAAATGAAATCCCAGAGATAAGAATTTCGAGATTTGAGACTTCTACATCTATCTACATTTACATAATACCCCGCAAGCCGCGTGGCAGGGGTTTTTTGGACATCAGCCGTATAAACATAAAAAATGAAGTGCTCTAACGAATTTGGGACTAGCGTTTATTGAAGTCCTTTATGGTTCGGCGGAAAAACGAATTCCCATATCTATCCGTTCGGCAATCCTATCGGCCGCGGTGTTGGATGTGTGGCGAAGAGGGCCATCTGAGAGCCGAATGCTCACGGCTATCCTTCTCGGGAAACGACGGAAGGCCGAGGAGGCGGTAACCTTCTCGGCCGGTGACAAAAAAGGAACCCGAGACACTTTTTCACCGCTTGAGGGCGTCGGAGGACGCGGAGAAAAGGAAATTTGGGCAATTTTGTCGGAGTCAGTGCGCCTGGTGCACGGATCCGTTTCGGGGATCCACGCCGAGATACTAATAGACACGGGAGCCGCGGTGTCATTGATATCGGAAGAAATATGGAACCGCACCGACAATTCGAAGAAAATCAAAACAGACAATTTGACACTAATAACGGCGAATGGGGAGCCATTACGGGTGCTGGGGAAGGGTGAAGTGATACTTCAGATCGGAGGGGAAGAGTTCTCTCATGATGTGCTCATCGCCCCGCGCCTATCGAAGGGATGCCTCTTGGGTGCCGATTTTCTGCGAGCACATCAGTGTGACGTGGCTTTTTCCCGGAATTGCATTCTTCTCCGTGGAAAAGCGGTGCCTTTTCTCTCAAGTGAGGGAAAGTGCGAGTGGGGCTGCGCAGTGACGTTGAAGGAGAACGTTGTTCTTCCTCCTCACCACGAAGTGGTAGTGGAGTGTTTGGTGAGCTCGGACCCGGGGTTCAAAGAAAAAGTGGGGATAATCGAGCCAAACCCAAAACTTTTAGAGCGTTATGGCGTTTTCGGTGCGCGGATTTTGCATAACGTGACGGATACGGTGAATATGCTTTTCCTGAATCCCTTGGGAGAGACAGTGACTCTATACAAAGACACGAAAGTGGGCGTATTGCACGAGTGTTGTGGAGAACAAGTGGAAACATGTCAAAAGCCCGTTTTTAGTCTGGAGAACGCTTATCTTCCCCCAGCATCTTCCCTCTTTGACTTAAACTGTGCCGATATTAGTGAAGCGGAAATAGAGGAACTCAAAACAGTGTTGAATGAGTTTTCAGATGTGTGCTCTCGAGGACCCTACGACTTAGGGCGTACAAACATTCTTAAGCACACAATAGAGACTAGGGATGTGTCCCCGATTCGGCAACCTCCCAGGAGATTGCCAATCCACAGACGCGGAGAAGTGCGACGAATCGTAGAGGAAATGATGAGGGACGATATAATCGAAGAATCATCATCTCCTTGGAGTTCACCGATCGTTCTTGTGAAAAAGAAAGACGGATCGACGCGATTTTGTGTTGATTATAGGCGTCTGAATTCCGTGACTCACAAAGATGCTTATCCCCTCCCCCGCATGGACGACATTCTCGATTCGCTCGCCGGCGCAACAGCTTTCTCCACAATAGATATGGCGTCAGGATACTGGCAGTGCGAGGTCGCGGAAGTTGATCGAGAAAAGACAGCCTTTACCACTGGTGACGGTCTATATCAGTTTAAAGTGCTGCCTTTCGGATTGTGCAACGGACCCAGTACATTCCAAAGACAAATGGACCTAGTGCTCGCGGGTGCACAGTGGAGGTCTTGTTTGGTGTACTTGGATGACGTCATAATTTTGGAAGGGATTTTAGGGAGCACATAGAAAGGCTAACAGATGTGTTGACACGCCTAAGGAAGGCGGGACTGAAAATTAAGCCTGAGAAGTGCCAAATCATGAAACCATCTGTGAAATTTTTAGGCCATATAGTCTCCAAAAATGGTGTTGCGACGGATCCTGATAAAATTGCCGCGATCACACAATGGCGATCTCCAGCATCCCTTGAGGAGCTTAGGGCGTTCCTAGGAACTGTGTCTTACTACAGGCGGTTCATTAGAGACTTTTCACAGATAGCCTGCCCCCTTCACAGGTTGACCGAAAAGCATGCCTTATTTAAATGGAGTGCAGAATGTGAAGACGCCTTTCAGACTCTTAAGCGAAAGCTAACGTGTTCACCGATTTTGGCCTTCCCGCGGATGGACTGCGAATTTACGCTCGACTGTGACGCTGGCGGGATGGGTATCGGGGCCGTACTCAGCCAGAGACAGGAAGGCGAGGAAAGGGTTGTGGCCTATTATAGTCGGACGCTCTCACGTGCCGAAAAACAATATTCTGTGACGAGGCGTGAACTTTTGGCGGTAGTAAATTCTACCCGCCATTTTCGCCAATATTTATTAGGCAAACGGTTTGTGGTGCGCACCGATCATAATTCCCTACAGTGGTTGAGATCGTTTCGAGAACCGGAAGGACAAGTTGCTCGCTGGCTTGAGCAATTGTCGGAGTATGACTTTTTAGTGGTGCATCGGCCGGGAAACAAACATGGAAATGCCGACGGTTTATCCCGGTCTGTTTGTAAACAGTGCGCTCGGGGAGAGGGGGAGCTGATTTCAGCGGAAATCGACGCCGTCTTAGAGGCCCCCAGTGAAAGCGTGAGGGACAGGCAAAGCAAAGACCCCGTGCTGAGAAGGGTAATGGAAGCACTCGAAGCAGGAATTCGGCCGTCCGAGGGAGAGAGGAGGGGTGATTTTGGATTCCGTCATGCTAGCCAATCGGTCGGCCAAACACAGCAGCACAGGATTTACACCGTATTTTCTTATGTTTGGGAGGGAAGTGCGCCTCCCCATTGAGTTGGAGTGGGGGATCCCTGACGTGCAGAGGGGAGTGGCGCAGCAGAAAGAAGGCGACTTTGTGAGACGCTTGCGAGAGAGCCTCGAGAAAGCCCATGATCTCGCACGGCAGAGGCTTGGGTCGGCCCACCTCCGGCAAAAAGAACAATACGACCGCCGGTGTCACGGTACACCCTTTGAGGAAGGGGAAAGGGTATGGCTCCACGATCCCGCTACGGCAAGAGGGAAGTGTCGTAAATTCCATCGCCCCTGGACGGGTCCTTTCCAAATCATACGGAAATTGTCCGAGGTCACGTACCGAGTGAAGAAGGTGGATAATCCTCGCCGCCGCCTAGTGGTACACTTCAACCGACTCAAAAGGTGGGAGGAAAGACCGGGAGGAGACACGGTAAAAGGAATGTGAGAATACGGACGGAGTTGAAGAGACAAAAGATGGGCCAAGAGAGGCCGAGACAGCGAGGGAAAAACCTGTCGTCCGCGGAGGGGGTGGATGGAAGTTTTTCTCCATTCCACCAACACATGAGGGCCAAGCGACTCCGGCAGCGAGAGAGGAGCCACCAGCTGAAGCGGTTATTGAGCCGACCATGCGATATCCCAGACGGGTGACGAGAGAACCACAAAGGTTTCAAGCCGGGCTCTGAGGAAGGAGTAATTCCGGGGGTGGGGGATGGTCTCTTTTCTTTTCCTTTCGTTTCAGAGGTAAGGAGATGAAGGCGCCAACTTTCCCAGCTCCGAGGACAGCGAAGGTTCCCGCTATGCCGACCGTCGCGAGGGCGCGACGCCTTTGAAAGGAGGGGGCAGTGTAGGAGAGCGCTGTCGACTGCTCAGGGCATGGACTCTTGGGGGAAACCCAAGAGGTGGGGGCGTGAAGCCCTCAACGGAAAAAGGGCTTTTGGGCCCGTTGTACAAGAGAGAGAATAAAGAGTTGTGTTTTGAACCTCGAAGTGAGCGAACGTTATTTTGAATATCCTTCTCCAGCGAACCGGCGCTACACTATGTATAGTAAGTAACGCAGCCTCCCGGCCCGGCCGCGAAATATCCTGATTTGGTTTTTGCTCCACTTTAAAGCAAATAATGTTTCCACCACTTTTATTTTTACCCCAATTGTTAGGAAAGATGTGACATCTACAAGTAAAGGCAATGTTTTGTCAAAAAAAAACTTTCTTACTCTCTTGTGGCACATTGACAATGGAAAATTCGCCGCTGCCGCCGGTCACCCATGAGCCCGATGAGGACGTGTGACGAGTGCTTTGTTCCCTTATTCGTATTTATTCTCACATGCATATACACAGGGAATTTCTCCCACTCTGGGTCCCTTCAAACCAGAAATCCCTCCGACCTTGAGGAGAGGGGAAAAGATCGAAGCAGGCGCGTTCAGTGCACACGACCGACAGACCGCAATTATCCCTTGGGGCGGTAATCCGCTTCCACTACTAGTAGTTCACTAAGTAACACCTCTTGCGTTCTCCAGTATACTGTTCCTTCAAAATGGGGGGCTCGTGAATTTGGTTTTTGGGACTAGGTTGTTTCTTTGAAAAGTCGCCGGTAATTGTTTTACCACCGTAGGGCACGTGCATAGTGCATTGCCCTCCAAAATATCGCTTCTCTGGAACACGCTAGTGAACGAGTAAGCTGGCGATTTAAAATTTCCTAAAAATGCGCACGTCCTGTTTGCTTAGAAAATGTCTTGCTTCCTTAATTTTCCTCATACGGTACATTACATCACACATCGGTCACAGGTATGATTAAAACCACTAGTTGTAGAAAGATTTACTGTCGATAAGGCAACGTTAGAAAATGTAGGTATATTTTGTGGTTTGTAGATCTAGAAGTTTTTATCTCCGACAGCGGAGAAAAAGAAGAGGAGGGAAGTGACTCGAAAAGAACTGCACGGTGCTATGTGCCAAGGAATGGTGCAGACGATAGAGTCGAAAAAACTATAGCCATTCAAATTTCTATACAAAAAATTTAGCATTGAAAAAAATGCAGAGATAAAGGATTTTTGGGAAATTTGGGACTTCCAATTGACGCAGATCGTTTCCGCGAGAATTGCTCTTCCACTACTGCCCTTTATGTGGAGCACTATGAATGGTATTTTATGCCTAAACTGTGGATAAGATTCTAATACATGGAGCGTCTATTGTAAACGCAGCACTGATACCCATTGGACAATAAGGTGGTTTCCTATTATTTTTTATTGCCTAAATCGAAAGATTATTACTCCTGGAGTACGTATTTCTTGCTTTTGGATTTTTAAATGACGATATCTATTTTTCGCGATTAAATGAAAAGTAATAATTTTCAAGCGCGCGAAATCGCGACGGCTAAGTATGAATGCCGGGAAAACTCCGTGCGACGTCGAACTGGTTCCCGCTGCCGCAAGTGAGGTGATCTTGTGGCGAGGCTCTGAGCGATGATACGACGCAGGATGCTATAGAATCATGTTAGCACTTAGCGCTTGGCTTAAATAAGGATTATTAATACCCTATCAAACGAAGAAAACTTTTCCAACCTTAGCGAGTTTTAATAGGTGATTATTAAGACATGTTTCCCTGAGCTCCTTGCCTCATGCATGCATTGGTAACCTCAGACGATGTAAAACTCCTATCTACTCGTATAGAAACTAGGTCCCTGTGACGTCACGTGGAGTGGCATCGCATGGGCGCCAATCTGGCCTTTTCCAAATGAGGATAAAATTGACCCTTGCCATTCGTCTAAACCGGTATTTCTAAAACCAAGTAATTAGTATATTATGAATTCACCAATGATGGGTAACGAATCGCAATCACTGCCTTTCGTTTTCTTTCATGAAGGAAACTACCCTATTGTCGGAGGACGCCATTGAATCGAGGCATAAGGATATTAGGAGGTTCAGGGAGCAGCAATCCAGAAAATTTTCAAGAATGGTGTCGTTCGAAGATGTTTTTCGAAGACTTCTTTTATCTTCGGACCCATTAATATCCTCATCAAACGTTTCGAATCACGGAAATTTGAAGGTACCTAAAGGAGCTAGGTACCTCCTCCTGATTGACGAGAACGCAGAGTCGGATGGAGACGAGATTGATTCAGATGACGAAGGCTTATAACTGTATTTACTCAGGTATGCATTATTTCCATTTCATTAGTCATTTATTCCAGATAAAGAAATATGTTCTTAACTTCTAATGAAAATAATCGAAAAATGCTTGAATTAATTTCCGTGGAATACATTGATAAAATCTATATACTTCATATAATATCGATGCCGCGCATCGATTCATATTCTGTGATGTATCGAAACCGCGTATCGATACATCACGGTAAAGTTGTTTAGGAATATGTATCGAAGTTTCTTAGTACTTGTATGAATATAATAAGCATCTAACGTGCAGCGATTTTAATATTAAAATTAGGGAATTTTTACTGTTTCCGATATTACGTTTTATAGAGACCCCTGATTGTTCTAGAGCAAAATAACATTAGATTCGGATTAAGGAGGTAAAAATATTTAAAAATCGAAAACATCGTGGATCTACGTTGAATAATGACGGAGATATTAGTTTTGTTAAGCTTTCTTCGATTTCCGACCACTGTGCGTCGTCAGCAAATAAACGTATTTTACCACTAATGCGGTGGCAGAGATCATTAATGTAAATAATGAACAAAAGGGGACCAATTACGCTTCCTTTTGGAACACCTGATGTAACTTTTACTGCATCAGAGCTAATTCCGTCGAGAGCTACTTTTTGTTTACCATTACTGAGAAAAGTCGTGTATCCAGTTTACAACTGTTTCGTTTAATCCTCATGACTGTGATTTGAATAAAAGTTTCTTGTGAGGTACCGTGTCGGAAGCTTTCTTAAAATCTAGAAGTAGTGCTTCAACTTGTCGTTTCGATTCACCTGACTTCAGAATGTCGTGAAGAAAGAGGACGAGCTTAGTTTCACATGATCTACCTTTTCGGAATCCGTGCTGACAGTCATGGAGGAAGTTACGTCTGCCCAAGAAAGTCATGATATTGCTAACGACGATATGCTCAACTATATCGTGCCTATAATCGATAGAAGAAGGAAACGTGGTCAACCACCCTTGAGAAGAAGACATCTGGACGACCACAACGCGAAAGAAGACTGAAGGCGTGCGTGGTACCCTCTCCCCCCACAAACACTGCTCCTCTTTGAAGACCCTTAAAAACCGCTCTTTCTACCACAAGCCACAACCCTCGATATCCTCACTTCTCGACACCCTAACCCCATCCTCCATCTTACCCCCTCCCTTCAAGCACCTACATCTATATAAGGAAGAACTCTTAAAACTTCAAAACTAAACGTCACACTTAATAATGTTTTTGCAACAACGAAAGACGTTGTGTTAAAATGAAACCCATTGGAATAATTGCAATGTCTAAGTTTACTAGCTAGAGCTGACATATGTTCTGGAGCCTGTATGAACCAAAGTACCAACATTTGATGCGTAAGAACTAAGAGGACGTCGAAAATAAAATTAAAACCGTGAACTCATTTGTGTAGAAATTCGAAGTGTTTACGAATTGTCCATTTCACTTCACCGTTCATCGGAAAATTGAAAATGATCCAACTCCACACGTCTCGACGCGTACGCTTCAAAACAGTCTGCTGTTAGTGGTGCGACTTACATTCGATCGGCGACGATTCCACTTCATATGTAATTAAGAGGCAATCTGAAGGACTTTCAGTTGATTTATCCTCAACATTAAATATATTACACTGTTTAGATCACTGAATAATTCTAATCCAACTTCACATTATTTTGCAACATATTAATTTTGAAATATCCCTAACAACACCGGATATCCTACGGATATCCGTTTCAGGTCCGCTATTTCCTATCTAGGTCCGCCGGCAATCAGGATATCCGTCGGATCTCCTACGGATATCCGAAGCCGGATGATCCGAAAAATGACCGAATGGGATGATCATAGGATATTCTGTTACAGAGCTATAATAACAATAATATACAATTGTTACCATTATTGCATTCAGATTTGCACAATACCAATGCAGTTATACCATATTCATTGATGAAAACTAGCTGAATACAAATAACAACTCTGACTGCAAAAAAATATTCCAGTTAACATTTGAAATTTTTCCTGCAATTTTTGGTTTTCGCTCATTTTTAATACGGGTTTTCTTTCGAATGCAAGCATATATCAATATAGCAATGCAAGCAGGATATCCGTTTCAGGTCCGCTATGTCCTATCTAGGTCTGCCGGCAATCAGGATATCCGTCGGATCTCCCACGGATATCCGAAGTCGGATGATCCGAAAAATGTCCGAATGGGATGATCATAGGATATTCTGTTATAGATCTTTAATAACAATAATATACAATTGTAACCATTATTGCATTCAGATTTGCACAATACCAATGCAGTTACAGCAAATTCATCGATGAAAACTAAATGAATACAAATAGCAACTCTGAATGCAAAAATTATTCGAATTGGCATTCAAAGTTTTTCCTGCAAGTTTTGGTTTTCGCTCATTATTAATATGGGTTTTCTGTCGAATACAAGCACCTATAGTTTGGAATTGGTGATTATAGCATTTACAAATTTCCTCCACAATGATAATTATTATATTTATCGTTGAAACCATTATATTACGTACTTATCTAATAATAACGGATTAAAAATCGTATTTCTATTCTAGCGAAACTAAAATCTGCTCTAGAAAAATTTGCCCTTACATTTGATAAAACAAATAATGCACTGTTAAAAAATCTTTGGGACTACAAACCTCCGCTGAAACCAAAACACCGCCTCCCCAGATGTGCCCTCAACCCTTCCCATATCCCTATCCCCTAATTCCCTGTCAAGTATTATTATGCCATGACTCTTTTAATCTGTAAAACGTGATAAACTAATCTGCCTGCATTATTACTAAACGAAACGCCCAGGAGACAGCTGCAAAGCTGGGAACTGCGGAAAACAACCACGAGAAATATACTTGGACTTGGAAAATCGTATTTCGAAACTTGCGCCATAACGACCGGCGGCCATCTTATATAACATGTGACTTACATCGCCCACAGCCATCGCCACTAAAGTTGTGTACACATACGTAGGTACTGTATTTTTGACTTTGTGAATTTAGCTGTGCTGTAAAATCTTATTTTACAAGCAAATTTACGTTGACGTACGCCATGGAAGAGGAAAATGATCCCTTTTTTGCAGTGGAGACTGGCAAAAAGGGATTAGAAGAATACAGTGTGTCCGCATTGACCCATCTACTGTTAACTGACCATTTAAATGTAAGTAAACGGAAAATTTTTCTCTATTCGATAGTAAACCAACGAACTTGTGTGTATCTAGCCTTTCAGGACTAATTTATTTCTCAGTGTAATTAATATTTTGTATGATCTTTGCGTGATAAAATACAATCCATTCAGACCGATTAAGTTTAAATATCAGTTCTCGCAGTAGAATCCATTTTTTAGCTGTTCTTTATGGCATTTAAGTATTATTCTCTATCTCAATGAACTCGTATATGAAGGGTTTTTCTCACAAATGAATAACTATTGAGAATATGTCGAAGAATTATAGTAATTAATGAGCAGTTCAGGACATAGCCATCAATTAACTCTCTCCGATCATTATCATTTAGGTATTGATTTGTGTCTTTAGTAAAATATTCGCTAATGCCTTACAGTTAGAAGAGGATGCAGAAAAATACATCTTCTGGAAAATGACGTGAGGTCCTTCGAGGATAAAAACAACAGTGTGAATGCCGGGATCAGAACATTCCAGTCTCTCCAGACCGCCCCGTAACTAGGAAGAGAAAAATTCTATAGCTACTGCAGGAGCATGAAGAGCCCAAGGAGGTGCAAATGTACCATGTAATCCCCGGAAATGGTAACGAGGAGGTTGATGAAGATAATTCGTATCTATTGATCCACATTCTTCCTGAAGGCATGTTTACACTGTACATTAACTCGTAGGAGTCATTGTCTAAATGTATGAATGCATCAATTTACTCGAAAATGCACCATGTTATAGGCACCCAACTTGTGTGAAGTTGTGTGCCTAACCATTGTGTGTTAACAAAGGTAACGTTGGAATAGAAATACTTTGTCATTCCTCTTACTCAGGTGTTTATTATTTCGTTGTTTATCTCATTTTAGACTATTGTGCATTCCGTGAAAATAATCTACTAAGCATTGCTCTGCTCACATGTTTTCGCACTGTATTTACTTAGTCATTAAGTGTTTTGGAGTTCAGAGATTAAGTGAATTCATTGGTCTTATCTATATGGACAGTTTATTTTGTGCCAATGTAAGCATGAGATTTGTTTCCATGTTATAACTTATGTATGTTTATTAATTTTGTCTTTTAAAGCCATGCATGTTGTATTTGTTCACAGAGAAGTGCCATTTTTGTTAATTTTATAAGCTGAAATTTATATGATGAATCAAAAGATTGTTTTATCTGGTTCTTGTCAATATTCAACTGTAACCAAGTGGTAATCATTCTTAACTATTGTTTGCTACAATTTTTCATTTAGGTCACTTTACAAGGTTGAATTTATTCATTGATACGGAAATGCAAACCCAGAAATTGTATCATCTCAGATTTATTAGTAGGCATAGTTGGAAGCTTGGGTATATACATTTTACCTATAAACAATGCCATTGTTGATGTGATTCTTCAAACCATTGAAATCTCAAAGCATGAGATGTTACGATCTTCCTTGGAAATCATTTTTCGGAACTTTCAGGGTATGACCTGTTCCATTTGAACTCTTGGAATCACTAAATTTAAATTGATCAAATTCCAAAGAGGTAACATTAATTTTGAAAGTCAGTTTGCTTGAATGCAATAACTCAAATCATGTAAAAAGGCCTTTAAAATGACAAAATAAGAAATATTAAATAGTTTTTTAATGCAATTTTGTTTCTTTTTATTTAATCAGTAGTCAGTAGTTAAAGCATTAATCATTCGAATGAAGGAATCTATTTGGTGTATATTCTTGCAACAATATGCAAAAAATGGTATTAATATCCGGAAGGGGACGTCCTATGGATATCGGATTTTGGGACATTAGCTATCGGATTTGGGACATGAAGACTCCTTCCATCTTGATAAGGTTGTCTATCATGTGCAGGAATCTTTTTGATGTATATTCTTGCAACAATATGCAAAAAATTGTATTAATATCCGGAAGCGGACGTCCTATGGATATCGGATTTTGGGACTTATGGATATCTAACGGATATCGCCGGATTTCCTTCGGATATCCGTGGCCCATCCGCAACGTCCGCCTTGGATATCCGACGGACATCCGACGGATGTCCATGTGTTGTTAGGGATGCGAAAAATAGAAGGGAAAAGTTATTGGTTTGATATCATTCGTCAATAGGAACATGAAAATTTGGTTAGCAGCCCCAATTATGGCTCACTTGTCCGTGAAATTCAGACCAGATTGCTCGTGAGCGACGCGAGTGGCGAATTTTTAAACCAAGTTTTATATGCGGTGGGTGACGGGAAATATAGAGGCCGTTTTGAGGATCCTCCACTCAAATATTCGCGAGAAAATTCATTGCATAGGCATTTGGAAAGAATCAACTAACCATTTCCACGAAATGAACATCACCTAACCGCAGAGCAATGCTTTTCGTGCTGTCCCTCGGGAGACGGAGGACACAGCGAAGCACAAACAAAAGAATACTGAAGAATACCCCGGATAGACCCTCCTGAGAAAGGAGTGAATTAGCAAAACTGTCCCTTTAAGAGTGGTTCAGCCAATACCCGTAATAGATTCGAGAGCAGCGGATAAGGCTATTTTTAGAGTACACGTATTGGCCATGACAAGGTGAATTATTTCAAGTAACAATGTCTGGGGGTGAGAGTGAGTTATATTTTATTTACGAATGAAAATTATCGCATTCTGAGAGCTGTTGAATATGAAAGTGAAACGTTCGATGAGTCATTCATTGCTCGAGGTAAAATACGATTGTGACATTGAAATGAACCGTTCCGAGAAAGAAAGCCTTAAAAATGAGCCGTTACTCGCGCGCAGTAAAGCAAATACATATTGACCCAGAAGCAAAGGGTTACACGCCAATACAAATGCCTCGCATAAACAGTAATATTTACCTACAAATAAGTTGATTGAGAATGGGCAATGGATTTTCCCTCTTCGAGATTCAACTACTGCATCTGAACTTTATACCTGATACGTTAGAAATAGATTTAAATAAAAAAATTACCTTGAGAGACTATTTTTAACAATCCCAAAAATTTCGAATCGCGAAGTGGAACATGAGATTAAAAGTGGCTGTATCTTTTCAATCTCCGATTGATAATAATTAATAAAGACATTATGGTTCATTCTGATAGTTAGGCTGTCGCTTATTGATCTTCCAAACAATGAATGTATTAGATAACACTGACGTTTTCCTACTTCGATCCCAAATTCGCAAGCACAGAATAAGCCTCCTCAAACACTGCGCGGGACTCGAGTTAAAGACTGCAATGGATTGGGAAATACGACGCTTCGGAAGTTACTCCGAATTCGGCAACTTTTGAATTATCTGTAAGAATGAAGCCGCCACCATTTGAATTATTTCCAGTCGCGAGTAACTAAAACGGAACCATAGAAAAACTACCTAGCGATATTTCAAATCCCCAATGCGATCTAAGTGCTACCTGGAATTGCAGTCTTTGATTCTCAAAAAGGATAAGTTGCCATTAATCCTCTGGGCTACTAAGACTATCACCGAAAGATAGACCTCTCTTACCGGCAATCGCCTCGCAGGCATGGTTAAGTTGAGTTATTCTGCGATGTAAAAGGAGTGTATTAATCTCACAGTATGGGTGTACTCAGTTTGGGGGGTTTGGAGGGGACAGCTACCCCTCCCCCCAGAAGCGAAAATTAATGTCATTCAAAACGAAATTTTATTTTGAAGAAAAAATGGTTCGAGCATAAAACGAGTACTTAAAGAAATATTTTTTCAAGCAAAATATTTTGAAAATGAACGACAACGGTTTGCCCCCTCCCCTAGTTGTGATCCAGGGTACACCCTTGTCTCGGTGGTCTAGGGATGACTACTGTCACTATGTCTAAACATAGGAGATAATACTGAATGCGGGTGAGGTGACGTCGAGATGCCGGTAAAAGAAGAAGGCAGGTATATGGACAAGTGAACAAAACAACCAACTAACGACGTGTAATCTAGCGATTAACTTACCTATTTCAAGTCAGAACATCCCGAATGAATTTTAAAATGCATCTAACTTACTGCCATCTGACTCATCCACAATCCTTGATAATCAATACTCACCACTATGAATTGCAATTAAGGATTTGGAGGACAAAACGACTGATCCAGGAAAACATTCAGTTCATCCCTGTAAATAAAATTCAATTGAACTCAAAATAAGGAACAATATACGTAAGGTTATGGAATTCCCTCTCCCTGAAAAAGATCCACCAATTAAAGTGACATTAATCAAGGTTATCTGTAAAATAAATTAGCAATTATGAAATTCTGCTAAAAACCCTAATCAAAGTAACTCAAATCAAGTCTTTCTATCGATTAAATAATTTCAAACAACGTCTATGATAACATCACCCAAACCATATCGGGTTTACTGTTAACCTTACGAAAAAATAAGGTTACCATATTGATATTTTTAGCGTTAATACCTATAGTAGATCCCATTCCGACATTTTCCCGATCACTAATATGAGAAGTGAATCACACTGCGATACATAACTATCGGCTGGCTAGTGGCTAACCTTTTATGAATCGCCCGAAAGTGCACCACCACAATTTTAAGGACGAACTCACTTCATTTCAAACTCAACTCCTCACGATCTATGTTCAATTTCTAGACTCGAAAATGGCGTATTTTTCCAGTCGTCACAATAAAGAATATATACAACTCCTGATAACGTGGACTTGTGCGCCTTCTTGAAAAAAATATGAAGCACTATAAAAAAAAACTTGAATAACGAATGACACATGAAATCTTGAAAAGTTGACATCGGCGAGTATCAGCATTCCGTTAAACGTGAAAAAATCTACTGAAGAAAATGTTACTCTTGACCGGAATTCAAGACCGAATATTATGTAATAATCAAATGAAGATAGCACTACCGCTGCATCTCGTGGGGATGACTAACTACTATTTGATGTACGGGTGAACTTCGGTAGATTATATTTCCATCCACCACAATACTCAACATTCCCGCTCTGTTCTTCGAGAAGTTTTGAAAATTATAGTTAAGGCGTCAGTTGTGTCGCTCATAGATTCATCGTTATCAACTATTTCCACCCTAGCGAACGAGGTATTTCTTTCCCGTGATCCATTTTAGCAGATTTCATCATGAGCTAACTATCGCATGAGCACTTTCTCCCGTCTAAAGTACTGATTCGAAAGCAAAATAAATGCAAAAAATTGAACTTCGTAACCATCGCACAATTTAAGAAATTATGAAACTGGACCAAGACCAAAATTTGAATGCGAAATCCCGATTTGAAAACAAAGAAAGACACGAAAATTCAAAAAAATATAATCAGGTGAGCGAGAAAGATGAGTTAGCCATATTCGTAGTCATGCATACGATCTTCGTGAACACCGGCATGAAAACTACACACACGACTACACAAAGAATTAAGAATATAAAAAAAGCAATGAGGGGATGAAGAGAAAGAGAGAGATCAGAAATAGGAAAATGGGATAAGTTGCATGGGTTTCCTGTTGCCACCCAAAGGGGTACCATGCTAGCATCGCTGGGACCCAATTCTCGGCCTTCGTCATAGAAGCAACGAAGGCCGAATGGCCGGCCCAATCACGCATCTCGTACCTACACCTCTCATGATGATAGATACGAGTGACGTCCTACTGTGCCATGTTACAGCCCCGCCTTCAAAACAGGCGAATGAAAGGCTGCCTTCGGAAACAAGAAATGACGACACAGTATTAGCATTTCCTTAACAATATTTTATTACAACATGTAGAATCGCATATTGCTTACAACCAGGTACAATAAATATAAATTACACTATAATACAGCAATTACAGAAAAATATAAAGCCGTACACAAGCATTCATTAAAAATTAGAAAAACAACATTTTACATTCAACCCAAATAAATGCTGCTATTATATCATTAATGGAGGAATGGAAGTTTCATTTAATTTTCTAATGCCTTTAAGTGTGGGTTTGAGAGTCACATTAATTGCCTAACATCTTTAAGTGTCCTACCTAACCCATCAGCTAAGTCACCTTATTCTCCCTCCACTTCTCTAAGGGGTTCATACTCTGCACGCTCCAGGAAGATATTAAATTAATTGCCACTACACGACATAACGAATTTCGTTAACGGGAGCGATACTAGATTTATAAAGATTTGAAGAAATTTGGTAACGTAGGGAAGACGATCTAAAGCTGTCAGAATAATCTTATTTCAAAATTAGGGTAAAATTAACGGAAATTAATTTATCGCAGCCACCTGAAAAAAATACACACGACATAATGAAATCACAGCCTAAGAAATAAGCACTATCGAAATCAGTTGAAGCAAAAAAATAACGAAAATAAGCTATTTATTTAACTATAATCTCGTCCACCTGAAAAAGAAACTACGCACTGTGCAAAGTGCCCTAATAAAAGGAACTTCGGTATTTATGAACTTTCCGAGAGAATTCGCACTATCGTCAACTTGGAGCAGTGAACAGAGTATAAAAATGTGTCTCTTAAGCCCCGTCGGATGGCCCTACCGCAAAAAGACCATGTCTCGTGAAGTAACCTTAACCGCCCTACACACTATGTGCCCTGGAAGAGGAGTCGATCCCTTACCTCGAATCATCTGCAAGGTCCCTCGGCGGAAGAACTCTGCTTTCCATCGGCGATCCCACGTCGCACTCCACTAATCACGTAACTGACCATTTCTCAAGAGCACTATTACACTCACACTGCACTAATCACTCTCTTCTCTGCTGCTTGCTGCACTAATGATCATCTTGTAGAAGGAGGTCGAAGGTGAGGAGATCGAAGCCACAATTAAGTCAAACGAAGACAATTGAGAAATGATTGCGGAAAATTATGCTGTGAGAATTGCGAATGAAGAGCATTTATGGAAAGCTACGCGTTTTCCAGGGAGTAGTAGAAGAACTTAATACAGTGTTAACAGACTTTAGTAAGAAAGACGAAGTGAAAAAGTCCGAACCCGTGATTTCGATACTCAGCAAAGTTAAGAAAGAGGCGATGAAATCTGATGATTTAGAGGAAAGCTCAAGAAAAATGTATAAAAAACTAGAAACTACACTGGACTTACTGAAGTAAACCCAATGAAGTAGAAGGAAGTAAATATTTGTAAAATAGAGTTTCGAGATGCACGTTCTGAGAAATAATCCAAGTCCCCGTGAAAGACGCGTGCATTGAGGATAAGATTCAAATAGCATTACTGAGAGCATTAGAGAATCCAGAAGGAATTGGATTATGGTAAAAAACAATAGAGATTAACCAAGGTGAACATTGGCGCAAGCCGCTTTTGCGTACGAACATCAACGAGAAAAAGAAAGACTCAGTGAAGACAGATTCAGGTGCACTGCCAGAAAATAGAGCATGGAATAAGAAATGTAGTAAAGCAAAATGGAAGATAACGAGTATTACGAACAACTTGCCAAGTTCTAGGAGTAGGAAAGGAGAAAATTCGAGTGAAGACTCAGCTGGGAGAGCATTACTACGGAGCAGAAAATTGAGGAACGGACCGAGACACGATGACTCCCAACGCATTTCCCTGAAATAAATAGATTAAATATATTTAATATCTAATTTAACTCAGTATTACGATACATTAAATACTAACAGTATTATTTGATATGGATTATGTAAGGATCATCAAATACGAGAGTAGTAGCCCATTACACTGGCAGAGATTAATAGACACTACGTAGTAGAATCACAAATATTCGCGAATATACACGTTAACCGTATCACAACCTCAAATATTTCCATATAAATTACTGCAGACAATAATTCTTGTTCTTCGTCCTTAAATTATCGACTTACATTTTGAAAGCAGGAGACGAGGCAACCACGATGTCCAGGACTCCGCAGACACACCAACGCTTCAACTTCTACAATACGATTTCCGGCAGCACTCACGTATGTTAGCAGCACGGCGGACGAAGAACCATTGAGAATTCGAAGTGACCACTCTCATATACACATCTAGAGCCGTTGGTTGGGTGGAAAGGGGACATGGTGGGGAAGGACAGGGGTCCGTCTGATTCAATGTGAACACCCCTGAAAAATTAGAATCGGAGAACTCTAGTTGAATGGTGTTCGTAAAGATAATGTGGATTGGGTGTGAGAGAACCTTTCAAAAGCGGAGAATATGACGACATTCTTGAGAGCTGGCGTCAAACAACTCACAATCGCGTCAAACAAAAGACAATCGCACGACCATCTTTCTCCCTACCACCCTTAACAGCAATAATAATAAGGAGCTTCATGCAGTCTGGCTCGGTTACCGATAGCCGTCAAGAGGCCGAGAGCGCGTTCGATGACTGCTATGTCCCGCACAACCCGAAAATGCACCCTCCGAATGCTCAGGCCAAGTATTGGATATCGTCCGATTCGACTTGAAGGCAAGCATTAGAAGCGAATGGGATTTTCCACAACCCCGACGGCTCAGAAGAGCGTCTTCACGGAATTGTCTGACGATGCCGATACGAACGTGGAAGTTATTTTATTAATTTATTGAATAGACTCTTCACAAACCGCAGTAACGCAAATAAATATTTAAAAAATTTACCAAAACGTGATACGGGCAATATTTAGAGTATTTATGATCGGACAGTCTATATCCTTGCAATAGCTCTGCATTTTTAATGGTTCCTTTATTGAAAAATAGAATGATCGCCATTTTGGCAAAATGCAGTCGCCTATCTGCCCTTCAATACGTCACTAGGGTGTTTGGCAGGGAGTGACTAGGCATCGGCTTTCAGCATGCAACATGATCCCCGGTAAGTCGTAGGTAAGGGGTGTCTTAATGTTGGACTAGATCAGGTGATCTGTCGTAGATGTTAAATAGTGGAATCCTGGCAGCCAGTGTGTATCACTCTAAGACGATAGCAACTTTTCCCAGCCAAACGGTTGTCTCCTGGGAATTTCAGGCACACTTACATAGTTTCAAGAATATATAAATCACTTTATTCCGTCATGACATTGTTGAAAGATTTGAAAGAGGATGGGGGTTAATTAGTGGTGGTTGGGGAGGTAGGAAGGACGCATTTTGGCATTTGGTGTTTGGGATGTGGTCCGGGTTGTACCAAGGGGCCGTCTGGCCAGTTCGGCTGTTCGGCGATCGCCGAGGTCCCTCACAACGCTCGCTTCTATTGTGAGGTATGTACGAAGGGCGTAATTAGAAATGAAGCAGATCACTTGAACTTCAATTTTATTCAGTTATTTAATTCTAAGTTTCCATTAGTTGCTTCATTTTAAGAACTTTCATGGGTGAGTCTCCAGGGCGCGAGGGAGGTTAAACGCCCCTAACTGGCTGCACTTGCAACTGACTACATATGCGCCACCCGTTAGGCTGTCCCAAAAAAACATTTATTTTGAAATTTCAAAATCGTCAATCGGATTTCGATGACCCTCGGGTATACAAGGATAGGCAAAAAAAGATTATCGAAAAAGTTTAAATAATTAGTTAGCGAGAGGCGCCTAAATACCAACATCCTTAATTTGTCATACGATTACGCAAAACCTGCCAAACTTAGGTTAATCAGGTTAATTTATGACCCAGAGAACTAAAATTTCGTCGGTTTTTGCGTATCTTTCACCGTTTAGGCTTTGCGGCCCGCGCAGCCTGGCGCCAAATCTAAATTTGAGAGAGAGAGAAGGAGAGTCACTGAAGCATGTGAACATGGCGGGCGACCGTTGGTGAGGGGAAGGGGGAAGGGAGGGGAGGGGGACGGCCTCAGCCGTCTGTTGCGCCGCGTCGCGCGAGTCGCGTCGCTTAGTGCCACTCTTGACTACACCCCAAGCACCAACTGCCAAAATGCGTCCTTCCTACCTCCCTTCCCCTAATTAACCCCCACCCCTTTAAACCCTCCATTTATGTCATGACGGAATAAAGTGATTTATATATTTTCAAAACCAACTGTACCTGAAATTCCCAGGAGACAGCCATCAGACTGGGAAAGGTTGCTATCGTTTTAAAGTGATGCATAACATTGACTGCCAGAATTCCGCTATTTAACGTCTACAACAGATTACCTGACTTAGTCCAACAGTATGACACCGCGTACCTACGACTAACCAGGGATCATGTTGCATGCTGAAAGCCGATGCGTGTCACCCCCTGCCAAACACCCTTCTGACGTCTCGAACCTTTTTCCATTGAAAAACCGTGAGCAATGCAGAGCTGTTAGAAGGTTGTATACTGCCCAATCATAAAAACTTGAAATATCGCAGATACTTAATAAATTATGCATGTTAAGTTCTCACCACGTACTCCCTGCCTCGCTCACTTCAAGGCTCACGTTCCCTGCCTTCTCTCTCTCTCGCTTCTTCCTTCCCTCCCCTTAACTGAAGGAGCCAGGTAAGTGAAAACTGGGACGTATGAAGCAAGCCTGCCTTCGCTGCACCAAGTGCCGAATAGGGCGGAAGCGGACGCGACTGAGCTACCGACGCTGGAGTCAAACTCCAGGAGCAAAAACCCAATCCGATTTTAACTAATATTAGCGGATGGAATGCACTGAGGTAACTCACGTCCACATTCACTTCGGGCTATGAAAGGTTTATCTTTCGTGCTCCCGTGCGAGGTTCATCCTCTCCACAGATTTTATTGCAGACTAAATTTTGAAGCGAAAACTTCCTATTGCGCGTCACGCACTTTGTTTCAGATGGATAAAAAAAACTCGCGTGATCGTAACCTCAAAACCGTCATCGCCTCGCTGTTAACGAAGGAGAGGGAAATAAAGAGAGAAAAAATTTTGAATTTGATCGTTCCACAAGTCTGAAAATATTTATTAAAGCAAAAAGGGTCGCTAGTTTAGTGTTGGCAATATTTGTTCGATTTTGTTCATAGCAATAGTTATAAAAATTATTTCCTTGAATTTCGGCTAGAAACTTGGCTTTCAAGACTTAAGGTCGCCGTCAAAGATGCTTTTCAGCTCGCCACAGCCAATGAGAATCATGTGCGCCCACAGCTGGACAGCAATGACACCGGTGGGCTGCGATAATCGCGTGTAAATCCACGTGAACCATATATACGAATACTTTTTGCGCGTGAAAGTTTTTCTTGTTCGTCTATTGGAATCAATTTATCGCACAGTAGCAACGAAGCATAGATGTTTCAAACCTTTACCAGAGCAGTTAATGATAATACTATATTAATGTTGAATCCAAAGAACGAGTGAAACGGGGTCAAATAGTAATACATAGTTGCTGGAAACGAGTACCGTCCGAATTCCTTTTGCACCCACTGTAATTAACTTTAATTTTTACAGCCAGTGAGTATATTCTATCCAGAACTATCTCCCTTTCGCAAATTTCCATAAATTATTCTGCTTGTTAATATATTTATAACAAGTTTATCAATGAAAATCAACAAAAAATTGTGATGGATATTGCGAAATAGTTCACCGCTCTTTCCACGGCGGCATTGATGACCTAAAAATATGCGTTCGTACATATTCTACATGTAAGTATTAAATTATGGATGCGATGATGCAGGGAGTTATCGATTCAGAAGTAAGAGGTCCAATCGCTTTCATTTCTTCCCGATAGCTACGGTCTCCACTTATAAAAATTATTGGGGGTGCATAATGGGGGTCTGGCCCCGGAACATTTTATAAATAGCGAGTTTTAAGTTTTTTAAGCATTTTAGAAGAGTCATTTGATCAACATTAGAACCCAGATAACTCGAATCTCGATATCTGGACACTCCGGGGAAAATCGACAAGCCTGACACCTCTTTTCCTCACACCCATAATGAATTATTTGAGGGGGCTCGGGCCCCCTCAGGCCCCATGGAGTCGGCGCCACTGGTCTCCACCGAGGCAATTTGTCCCCTCAACAAGTTTTCGCGTTGCATGGGAAAAGTGTTATTGAAGTTTTAGATGAGAGAGCATGACGCAAGATGGAAGTACTTGGATTCATTAAAAGATGAAGCAAATACTAATTTATCCAAGTGGCATCAGGGTCAAGCAGGATATTTAAAATTCCTTTCGTTGCTCGCGGGAGTTTATCTCATTCGCTGCGATGTCCGTGTCGGATTCGCGACTCTTTGCGGCTGCCGATGACTTTGACTCACCCCCAAACCCACAGAGCCACCAACAGTGGCCTTATATTTGCTTCGGTGTGGTGCTTAAGTGGTGTAACCCCCCCTAGAAGCAAAATCGCACAAGTCTTTAAGCAAAATCAGCACTGAATTGAAACGATAGTTTTCAACAAATTTTCTTTAAAACCACGAAAAATGATATCTACATCCACATAATGCCCCGTAAGCCACCTAAAAGGCGTGTGGCAGGGGGTGTTAGGACACCAGCCGTTTACAGCTAAGAAAAATGAAGTGCTCTAACGAAGTTGGGACTAGCGTTTATTAAACTCCTTTATTGTTCTGTGGAAAAACGAATTCCCATATCTATCCGTTCGGCAAAACATCTCTCTTAATTTATTGCTTTTGTCGGACCTGGAAATATAGTGTGGCTCTAATATTATGTTCTCCGTGTCGCTCTTAAAGATATCCATTCTAAATTGTTCAAGCAATCTAAGCCTAGCGCGCAGCCTCCGAGTCTCCAACGGCTCCCAGCCTAATTCGCTTAACATTTGGGTAACACTGTCTGTACGCCCGTGGCTGTTTTTGATTAACCGCGCAGTCTTCCTTTTTATCTTGTTCAGTTCAAGACAGTTCAGAAGAAGTTCATGGATCAGGATGTATTCATGCCCTTTATCAGCAAGTTTGAGGGCAGAATAAAACGCCAGGATAGAAACGTGAGGCAGTTTATTCTCGCCAGGCAAATTTTATTATTAATGATGGACAATTTATCTGAGATGATGTCATGAATAAGGCCGTAAAACTTGCATAGAAATCTCATTTTTTTCTGCTAATCAAGCAGTTGCTAAGTACTCCATTAAATTATAATCATAGTGATCGAA
This sequence comes from Ischnura elegans, assembly GCF_921293095.1. Taxonomy (NCBI): domain Eukaryota; kingdom Metazoa; phylum Arthropoda; class Insecta; order Odonata; family Coenagrionidae; genus Ischnura; species Ischnura elegans. The sequence goes on from NC_060256.1 coordinate 12,277,654, forward strand.
ACGGGCGGCTCTAGTATATTTTTTCCAGTATTTCACAGGTTGTCATTTCTCTAGCTACTCGCTCGAAATCGCATTCCCTCCACAAAACTAACCTGTAGAATTCGACCTCGATGCCTTATGTTTTTCTTTTAATCTTTACAAAACACCTCTTCTTGAATTACGATTCTAATGCATCGCACAGTGGGCGAAAATCGAAAAAAGGTGGCCGAAACCTATTTTTTTAAACCAATTTGAATTGATTCAAAAGTTGCATAGTATTGTTATAGAATGCCTCAAATCGTTAACTCATTTTTATTTATTTATATTCCTATTATAGTATGTTAACCTTCAAAAAGACACAAAAAATCACGAAAGTCCAAACCAATACCTCAATGACTGTTACCCAGATGTTCGGGATAGCCATTAATATGGTTCTAATGGCGAATATAAAACGATAACGAATATCCTATGAAGCTTTGATACCTGGAAAATATCACTTTCCTAAACACCATTGTACATTACTTAAAAACTAACTTTTTTCGCTTAAATTTTAACTAAATCAGAGATAAACTTACTCATCTTGGCGGAGATATTTTCATCAACACTTAGAGCAATGCCTATTCTATATAACGGAATAATAAAATCCTGCGCAAACTTGTAACTTTCCGATTTTTCCGTCATAAAGCAAATTGATGACGAGTGGATCTCTTGCGCCCAATGACCCGTAACACACGGGAAGGTACTCGGGAACTTTGCGTGATATGCGTAGCAGTCCGTTTGAGAGACTGGATTTTCCCTAATTCTTGAGTGCGTTGCACTCAACTTATCATCATTCTCGTGGTTCTTTATGGTATGTTCCTTACGGGTATGACTTTTTGATTTTTTGTACAAAATTTGATTTCCTGTGCCACAAAAGGTTGAACTTTCGCCCAAAAATAATGTAAGAAGTCTAAGTATTTTCCTACTTTTTTTAAAAAGTCACCCCAATAACAAGAAAGTGATAATTGGAATTTCAGTCATATTTAGAATTTCACATCCCTGTTCTTTTCAGTCTTGTCAAACGCTCTTCAAAGACCTCAATCGGTATGATGGAACTATACAGAGTAGTCTGGATGTTTGTAAGACTCTCTCAAGTCTATCTTCAATGACAGTATTGACCTTTATATTGCTTAATGGAAGTGTCTAGAAAGTTCTCTAAGAATTCCAGCAATGGTAAAGAAGAAATACCTGATTCAGCAGGATGGCGTGATGATATGAAATTTCTATTTCATTTAACTCGGTTTTTCCGTTTTTTTTAAGAAACTGGAAGGTTTCCTTGAGTAAAAAAAATATTCACAAAAGACTCAATTTAAGTAATGTCAGGTGGAATTTCCGAGCAATACTTTTTCTTTTGTAATTTATTATTTCGCCAGGAAAAAGAACCTCGTAACTCAAAACTTGGGGGGGAGGGTCCGAAGCTAGGGTGGGAAATTTTTTAAAAACAGGGTACTGCGTAGAGGGTTTAAACTACTTTTAACACTTATTATAATTGAAAAAACTTAAATTACCAAAGAAATCTTTTGTAATTTCATGATTTTTCAATATTTTGTTTTATGAAGAAAAGTAATTGTGTTTAATATTTCGGTTGGGGGCGTGTTGGTCCGGACCCTCTGGGCCTCCTCCCTCGTTACGCCACTGGACAGGTGTGTGTTACTACATAAGTGGTATAAATTTGCATCATTATAACTTAATTTGTAATTTAAATTTAAAAAATGCTACAAAAAGATTTTTTCGCCTTATACATACGTGTATTGCGGTAAAAATATTTTTTTTTTGGATTGGAGGTGACCTTTTTCAAAAGCTAAAAAGAAATAGCCTTTTTTTTTACTTTTGAACAAATGTTCATCAAATTATAGCACAGCAACATGGGGTTTCAAAAAAGTCATGAAGCTCTTTTTACGGTTTTACCCTTGCGTCTTTGCGCGGAAGCCACGCTGTCGACCGCTAAAAAACCTAGAGGTTCGCACGCTCCCCAGGCCCTTTGTCCTCGGCGGCTACCCCTTCATGAACCCAGAATAGTTCTTTTCCTTTGAACATGCGCAAAATACTCCGTTCTAAAAATTTATTTTTTCCCTTTTAAAAATTGGTCTCGCTCATTTCTAGCCGAGTGCTCAAAATCAGTCTCCCATAATTATTACTTCTCCAACTCAGTGCCGATGGACAGTCACACTGAAGTCGCCCAGTTATGGATAAAAGGAAATTGACCGGTCTAGATTTACATACTATGGTCTTGGCAAAAAGTCCTGGTCCATGAAACAGAAGAAATAATTAGTTATAGTTTTTTTACAAAAAAAGACTTTTCTTCAGTCGTTTTGTAGGAATTTCGGACGATATAATTACCAGCTTCTCAGGAATTTTGAGAATTGCATCGGCTGGACTTGATATGGTTTTCTCATTTCAGTGTTTTAAAACAGCTAAATTGTACGAAAACTCTATCCGTGGCATCAGTGGTGCCGACTCCATGGGGCCTGAGGGGGCCCGAGCCCCCCCAAAAATTCGTTACAGATGTGAGGAAAAAATGTGTAAGGCTTGTCCATTTTCCCCGGAGTGTCCAGATATCGAGATTCGAGTGATCAGGGTTCTAATGTTGATCATATGACTTTTCTAAAATCCTTAAAAACTGAAAATTCACTACTTATATAATTTACTGGTGCAAGGTCCACGGTTTGGGCCCCCCCAATATTTTTTGTAAGTCGGCACCCTTGCGTGGCATCACATGACACCAACTTTTCACATCAATTTTTTCATGCATCGAGCGGGAATAGGTAGTGATACATGCCATCATTTCTCTACGAAGGATCCATTGGAAGCCTGGAACAAGGATATAAGAAGATACCTCGAAAACATGTAAGAAAATTGTCAAGGATTTTAATAAACCATGACTTTTTCCATTGGCTTCTGCTAACATCAGATCCTTTTGTTTCTTGTCCTGCGGGGTTAGAGTAAAAAATTACCAGAGGATGTGAATAATCTTCTGGTGATAGAAGAAAATATTTTGGAGTATGAGGAGTCTTCAACCTCTGACTTAGAATACAAGTTTAAGCCTTTGTTTTTGAGAAGTTAGCAATAAAAATATTTCTTTACGGAATTTTATATAGTCTTCTCCAAGCATCCCCATTCTTTCAGGCGTCCCCCAAGGCAGCGTTCTTGGACCTCTTCTCTTTTCTCTCTTCATTGACGATATTACGAGCTGTGCACTTTCCAACGCATCCGGAATTCTCCTCTTCGCAGACGACTACAAAATATTCAAAAGAGTTGAGAATACTTCTGACTCTCAGTCTTTCCTTCATTCCCTCGAGGCTTGGTGCCTTCAGTGGCAACTCAAAATTAATACAAGCAAAATACATACCTTTTTCTTTAAAACGCACCGTCACTCCTTACAAATATGCTATTTTCAGTGAAATTGTTCAGATAGATTCCTCAATCAATAACTTGGGTGTTACTTTCCACCCCAAACTAACTTTTCTTCCGCTCCTCAACAAAATGAAATCCAAGGCCATGTCAGTCGTGGGAGTTCTTTATCGACTCACCAATGTTACCGACCCTATCTCATGAGAGCTATTTTCTCTGCTTGCGCTTTCCCAATCCTCGAGTACTGCTCCGTTATTTACTCTACTGCCTGTCCCTCCAACCTTAAAATTCTCGAACGTCCTGTTAATTTATTTATTTCAGTAGTCCGACACCGTGTTCCTCACCTCCGTAATTCTTCTTGCTCTGAAGTAATGACTGCCCTATCATTGGTCCCACTACCCTCCCGTATGAATTTTCATTATCTTCCCTTCATTTACAATGCCTTAAATGGCAAGTTCCGATCATCAGAAATACTGCTTTTCTTTTCACTCTACATTCCCACCCGTGCCTTTCGTAATAATCACCTACTACACCAACCTAAATTCCGTCTTTCCCTCTCTCAGAGATCACTTTTTCACAGACTCCCAACCACTTTCAATACTATTTCTACTACTCACCCTTCCCTGGATCTTTCAATGCCCAACAGATGATTCTAGAGGCAGCTACGAAAACTCATCTTCTGAATTTTTTTTAAAATATCCATTTAATATTTTATATTTGTTGAAGATGCAGATTTTAAGTGTCTAATGAATGTAAAGGACATTTTGGCTATTTTTGAATGATTCAATTAATAAATAAAAATAAACAAAAGATGATCCCTTATCGAGAAATTTCGACTTGCCCCTGGCAAGTATAAAGCCTCCCGTATCACTTCATCTTTTTTTTCATCGCCCCCTAAACAATATTGCGGACTAAATCATCGTAAATAATTTTCATTGCATCTTTGAAATGCACAAATTGCAAAAATTTTCATTAATCTGGCTATACTACAGGGATTTTTGGCCAGTCTTTTTCGATCACCGCCAACTGTGCATCACTTCCTTCAAATCGAACATGATCTCATGATTACGGATTTGCAAGTTGAGGATTTTCATTGCCACTCGAGTGAAATTTTTGCTCATTTTTACTTTTAGGACCACACATGCATTTAAATAGACGATCATGAACGCGCATATATATTCAATATATAAATCAATGCTTTGCGAGTTCACTTGGTGGCATGGCAGCATTATAGATTCAAAAATATACCTTTAGGTATTTCGCAATATATTCCTTTCTTTCCTTACCTCTGAATTTATATGTATGTTTGCGCTTAAGGCGCCGTGTGAATGAATGAAGTAGGGTATCGGCCATATTGGCTTATTTCACTTGGGCTCTGCGTGCCCCCAAACGCATGTTCCTGTCTCTTTCCTGCTATCATGTGAGTGTGTATCTTTCCTTTCATCCTTGTGTCCTCGTCCATTCCTTCTGTTGGTGAGTGGTGAGCTGCCCCAGTGCCATCTATTGGTTACTCTTGTGGGCCAAAGCAAAGGAAGTTTTCTGTGTATAAAACCCCCCCCTGAAATCATGGTAAATCTAAGCGTCCTGGTAGCGCAACTGATAGAGCATCTGGCCGGCAACCAGGAGGTTCTGGGTTCGAGTCCCAGTCAGGCCGCATTTTTACCCTCTGATTTCTGGCTTTTTCCATCTACCACAGCACCGCTGTCTTTGTCCTTTTTCCATTATAAGTTCCTATCCCTTTCTTTCCTTACCTCTGAATTTATGTATGTGAAAAAAAATATTGAAAGAAATATTAAGAAAAAAAAACCTAGGAAGGGCAGTATCAGAACACACACGAAAAAGATTATAAACTCACACTCACTAAATTTTCGGTGGCTTTACCACCTTCCTCGGAGTTAGGTAAAAGAATGAATGAAGTAGTATCTATATATAATAAAATCCCCTAACGACCACTCATTCATTCATTCATTCACCTATATAAATGTTTGGGGTGAACGAGACGAGATACGGCAAAAAGTCTAATGAAGACCCCCTCTAAAATTGTCTGAAACCCCAGGAAAAATTATGAAAACACTAAATTTACAATTATTTATCCGTCTATTCATCTAAAATTGAGTATGGGGATTAGTTCAAAAAATGGCCACCAAATTTCAATGGCGGCGCGGCAGTCATACAAACGAACAATCATAGCAACATATTTGTTTATGCAAACAAGAGGAGCTAAATTGGGAAAGAAGATAAAGGAATTAAAACGAAAAACTGATAAATATAAGGAAGGAAATTAAGAAAGTAATTTTTGAAGTGTCTATTTCTTTGCGTCTTCTTTCCGCAAGAACAAACATCTGTTTAAATCAAAGCGCATTCAAATCAAAAGCGGAGAAATATAAGGTAGGAAGTTAGTTGTTGTTTTTGATATACTACATCGAAAGTGTGGTGGTTATTAATATCAAAGTTATCAAGTGCACTAAATGCCAATTTAGAAATATGATTCGTGCTGTTGACTATAGTTCGTATCTTGTTGGCGATACACGATTGTAGTAGAAAGACTTTCAAAGAAGTCTTACTTAATATAGATAGGTAAAAATGATTTTATTTTCATTTTTTATGATGGTGATAACTTTTTATTTTTGTTTACGTTCTTTTTTCCGTTAATGTCCTTTTTAATGTACAATGTTATCCGTGAGCTGCAGGAGTGAATAGGCAGTGAATAATACAATATGTAAGATACGTGCAAATAAAGGTATTTCTTATTCAATTATTTGTCTTGCGAAAATCACGTTTCCTTGAGTGACTAAGTTATTCAACTGTGAAAATTATCGAAATCTTGACATTCACAATGTCTTGTACACCAAAGGCTGTGATCCGTTACTCACCAGATTTATTGCGCATTGCGTTGGATATTAAAGCTGAGATATTTGTGTATCCCGATTCATTAAAACATTAAATAGAGGTACATTAGATTTCTGAAGTGAAATCATTCGCGATCACGATAAATAATATTTCGATAAAATTCGTTATACTAGCCCCAATTCATACTAAGGCGCGTTTGTTTCTAGATATTGATATTCAGTCCCAACGTAATTCGCTTACGAAGGGGAACAGCTGTTACATCTTATTCGTATATCAAAAATTTGGTTGAGTTTTGTGGAAAATAATTAATAAACGTGTTTTTAATTGTAATTCGTAAAGTCGTTATGTTATGATTTTACGTATGCATTGGGTGTTACAGTGGAACGTGGTCTCAACGTTTTTTGTATTTGAATCGAATAAGTTAAAGAAACTCGTAGAAATTTATTTTACTTTTTTAGCCCCTCAGAAAAACGTTTCTCTTTATAAATATTTACATTCATATTGTAGCCTACGTACCATGCGCTCGTTTTACGTGAAAGTGGAAATATTGCTTATACCTAAGCTAGCCAGCTTAAAAGTAAACGATCCTTAAGTAACAAGTAGCAAACAAAAAGTGTAAGACCCCCCACAGTGAGCATAATAGGCCGCAGGCCTTTTTCGGGGGGGCCTAGGGGGGGGCAGAGCCCCCCCAGCGAGCAAAGCGAGTATATATATATACTACTTCATTCATTCACACGGCGCCTTAAGCGCAAACATACATATAAATTCAGAGGTAAGGAAAGAAAGGGATAGGAACATGGAATAGAAAAAGGACGAGGACAACGGTGCCGTGGTGAATGGAAAAAAGCCAGAAATCAGAGGGTAAAAATGCGGCCTGACTGGGACTCGAACCCAGAACCTCCTTGCCAGCCAGGTGCTCTACCAGTTGCGCTACCAGGACGCTTAGATTTACCATGATTTCGGCGGGGGTTTATACACAGAAAACTCCATATATATATAAATTATATGTATATTTATTAATTACAGTGGAACCTCGTTAAGGCGAGTACGGGCTATAGCGACACCCCCGCTATGACGAGTGATATCCGATGCACCATCAATTGACCCTATAATAAGCGTGTTAAAAAATTCGTTTTTACGAGACCCTTTTGGTGTTGGCTCTAGCCATAGCGAGGGATTCACCGCCGGAAGACTTTCATCAAGACTCCTTAACCTCTGTAATTGCTAGCGATATGTTAGAAATGAAGTTAATGGAGTGCTCAGTCTGAAATTTATGTGGTAAACTGTCGTTCGATAAATAAGTAGTTAATTTTGGTGAAAGTATTGTGGCATTAGCATTCACGAATGTTTCATCTTCTTTTGTTCCTCGGGCGGCAGAAAGCAGTCGGCAGCATACCCGCGCGTCCGTGAGTTGCGTGAATAGAAAGCATTTGATGGCAGACACCATGGCCAAAAAAACACCAAACACGTCTAAGCGAGAAAATAAAAATAAAGGAGTAACATGAGAGTGTCGAAATTAATTTATCTTCTTATTCGCTCTTCACAATTAAAAAAAACAAAAGCGCCCAAGGAATTCAGACAATGAAGAGTTATAAGGAGCTTTGTTCGGGTGGTTTTGCCCACTCAAATCTGCGGGAACTTCTGAGAAAGGGGCTACGCCTAAGCCTAAAGCGGAGTATTTCAGGGATAGATTGCGAATCGAGAATTTTAAGAGTGCTGAAGGTTGATTATACTAATGCGAAGCACCAAAGCGTTATCTCCCCTCATAATTGCTGGTGATGCCTGCGGTGTAAACCCGAAGTCGTGGAAGAAAGGACTCCAATCATACGTATCTTTAGAAGTATTCCCTGCGTCATATAACATAGACGAAACAGAACTTTTTTACATACAACTCCCCGACAAAACCCTTGCAGTATGAGGTATTTCTTGCAATGATGCCTCTAAAGGTAGGTAGTGCGCCTTAGCGATGATGTAGGATGTAAGAAGCAATGATACTCAGCGTGAATTGTCCGGAATGATGTATTTATTCTCCGTTGCGAATTTACAAGGGTGAACTATTCGCGTCAGTGGTCGGAGTCGTACTGGCGCTGTCTTTTGTAACGTGGGTAGCCGAGCATACCCTGGTGGCCGCTGGAAGAACTCACAGAACAACTAACTCCCGTTTGCAGTGCCGTGGTAAACTCTGTGTATTATTTCAAATACGTCGCGAGCGTAACACTCAAAAAGAAACTTTTTTTCAACAATGGCAATTTTAATAGCATCATTTTTCAAGCTTAGCAAACTTTTTACCGTAGATGATGAAGATATTACATTATCTGATATAAAAAGTCTTCCAAGGCGGGAACGTTATACTACCTTCCACCGTTTTCGCCTGTAGAAACAAATATAATGCGTTATTTCACTTCACTGCTATTTAATGTACAGAAACAATAAACATACACCAATGGAAACATTTGAGGCATTAAATAACCGCGATACTGTTTTATCAGTTAATTTTTGAATTTTCAGTGGAAAATACCAAAATAATAGAATGATCACGTAAATGAACTAATTACCGTATAAGCTCGTGTAATAGGCGCACCTTTTTTCCCAGATATTGCAGCCGAAAATGGGGGTGCGCCTCTTACACAAACTTCTTATCTTCCCCCCCTCCCCTTCACCGGTTGCAAGTTCAAGGGGAACTGAGTGGCCTTGGTTTTCAGCGTGAGTCAGTCATCTGAAACCCTGGGTCAAAATCAAGCGGCAGGCAGGGGAGTTTCTCCCTTAGTGACGTATTTCTAAAATGCTCCTGTTTGAATTTTTTGCAAGCATCGCGCCGTCACGTCGGTACCCCAGAGGTGAACATTGAAAAGATCGCGCGGGGTGATTCGCTCCGGAGCGCGCGCTAAATTTATTGCCGCGAGTGGGCATCCCGCGGCATTTATACTGCATATAGTAATATTGGTGTCAAAACCTGCGGTTGAAAAAATTCGAACGAGTGTGCTCACTGTTGGACTTAATGGTGGATAGAAGAAATCGGAAATGCTTATAAGTGAAGAGCGCTGAAGGAGAGGTCGAGGGGAAGAGGGCTCCCTCCCCTCCGTATTTAAAGCTACGAGCGAAGGAGAAAGGGAAGAACACGTCCGATCTTGCATGTGACGTCGTTGCCTTTAAAGCGAAGGGGCGAAGGCGCAGCAATGTGATATACGCAGTTTGCGTTGCCTGAGTTTCCAGTCCGTCTCGTCTTGTTTGAATGCGCTTATGCTACGCTTGTTTCTTCCGAAATTGTGCTGTTTGGACTATGTTGAATATTAATAGCCTTATTTTAGCTATAAATCTTTGTGTCAATCAATTAGAGCTCAAAAAACTTAAATGCTGTAAGATATACGTCGCGTTAGGTATAATTCTTTTTAGAACCTCGTGCGTGTCATACAATTGCTGAAAGATATCGAGATATCTTCGAGCTCAGAAGGTGACTCACGTAGCATTTGACCTCCAGAAACTCAGGGAATTGAACCTGGTAGACCGAAAAAGGTCAGTTGGTGGAATGGGGTAGGGATATTTTGGACGGCCGGTAAAATATTGGCCGATATTTTACCGGCGAAGCGATGCTTGCACACACGCCAGATTTTTACCGGTCAAACGATACGTTGTTATGTTTTTGAGCCGGCGCCGGCGATCCACAGTGACAATAGCCGGCAGCTAAACGGCATTTTACCGGTGCCGGCGTGTGGTCGGTACGTGTGCAAGCTCCAATGCTCTCCCATTGTTCACTATTGGAATGTGGACGGCCGATATTTTACCGGACGTCCAAAATCGGTGTGTGTGCAAGGGGCCTTAAATCTACGACGTGGTTATTATCCTACGGCGCTGAGATTGCCCCGATTGTTGTTCAATCTCTTGGGAAAGCTCATGCCATTTGCCTGTCGTGTTTTGCCTTAAAATTTTCCACGGCTGCAATTCTATAGCAATACTCCTGCGAGCGCTTTTAAACAAAATGGTTCGTGAGTAGGACAAGCTATGTAGAGCGATGGCGTATGCAAAGAGAGGATCGGAACTCTTTCTACTCCCTCTTATGCCGCCGCAGTTATCAAAATTTCCTTTTTCAAATAGTACTGAAAGAGGACATTTCGATAACTGTCGAAATTCCAGGCATAAGTCTGCAACACCGCACGATAGGACAAAAAAAGTCGAAAAATTTTTTTTCTTTATAGCTTCGATCCTCAAAATAGGGGTGCGCCTCTTACACGTGTGCGCCTCTTACACAAGCTTATACGGTAAGTGCATAGAAAAATGGCTTCGTCGGTTGTGCATTGGCATAATGATTGACGAAACAATGCTTCGCATGATTTTTATTCAGTGCGGCGCTTATAAATTGTTTGAATAGTTAGTCGTTGTTTGAGTAAGGAAATTTAGTGATGCAAAAAAACATCGCCTTTCGTCTGGATCTATTCTTACGTTTATCGGATAGATGTTTATCTGTCACCGCGGACCACCACTGCTGCTTCCTGTATATCTGTTCGCAACAGGTATATTGCCTATTATTTGCTCCACCTCCGATAAAGCGACAATTCGCTATAGCGAGCGTTTATTAGTGCACCGTAGGGTGTCGTTATATCGAGGTTGCACTGTATAATGCTCACGCAGATGATAAGTAAGTTTAACCTGTGGGTCATCGCTTGGCGATGCTTTTTTTCAAAGACCCTGTGATTGGTTGGTTTCATCCAATTGGATGGAAATTTAGAACCTGTCTTATCCATTTGGACCAAACAGAGTTTGATATTATAATATATATTAATATTTTGATAAAAATTTGACCGTGGACCATCCCAGCGAGAAATGGGTGGTAGAATCCACTTGGAAATTACGGTGGAGATTTGGTGGAAATGTAACGTGGATACCACGTGTTTTTGGTCGTGGAATCAACATGGAACCCACATGGAAATTTGGTGGGATGAACGTGGAACCCACATGGAAATTTGGTGGAAAAATTAAAACAGCTGTAGGTGCTGCCCTAAAACCATTAAACTCTCAATCAATATTTATCTAAACCAAATGCCCAGCAGCTAATGTCCTTCCTTATACAATTCCATACAAAATACCCCGAGGGAATAAACAGGAAATTTAGAATTCTTCCCTAACAATTTGCAGAGTTCTTCATGATGACAGCACATTTGCATTGCAATGCTTTGGTTCATCCAATGAATTTTTACATTAAAAAATATTGAAAAGATGAGAAAAAGGGCCGACATAGCACAAAATTTCTGCTGGATGTCTACAAAATATTTAGAAGATCTGTCAAGAAAATATCTTGTAATAACTTCTAGACATTTTGTAGATACCTTTTCTGGTATCTAGAAGATATCTTGAGACAATATTTTCTGGACATTCACATTCCAAATTTACCTTCTGGGAAAATTCAGGATAAATGACTATATATAATATGTTTTGGTATAACAAGAGGTTATTTTTCAATTAGTGTTCAAGAGTTTATTTTTCAGTGGAACAGGAGGAGATGGTATTTTGCTTAAATTGTGGATGTCTACTCTTTTTTTTCAAAGTTTTTGTTCTATGAAATATGTATAATTTCTTTAAATAATCTTTTTATGAAATTACTTTCAGTACCTATCTAAAATTCCAGTATTTTTTTAAGGCTAAGCAGTAGCCAGGGGCGGATCCAGGATTTCTTTCTGGGAGGGGCACAAGCAAGGCCGTATCCAGGATTTTGTTCAGGGGGGGCACAAGGATACCTTGTTATACAAAACGAATGAAATTATAATGGGACCGTATTAAAAATCTATCATATTTTTAAGGGTCTGGGGGGGGCACGTGCCCCCGTGCCCCCCCCCTGGATCCGCCTATGGCAGTAGCCATACTTTCATAGAATAGACGCAATCTAGTCATTTAGTAGATATTTAAAATAACCAAGGCATTTTCTAGACATCTAATAGATATTTAAGATACCAAAGACATTGCAGACATGCTCCAGATATATAGAAGATATTTGTGCTATGTGAGTGACTATATTAGGCGGAAGGAAATTCAAAATATTTTAAAAATAGAAGAATAAAATGAATAAATAATTTAATGCTGAATTTCCAGCATGAGTGTGTAGTATACAAATAAAACCCACCTTTTATGCAATTGCTTAAAACCCGCTGATTCTATATTACACATCATTCTAATCCTGCCTCTCCATGAATTACATATACATAAATAAAATGTACGGTGCATTTTCACACAACAAGCATACATGGTTTCAGGATGATAAATGACGCAATGTCACCAGAGAGTTAAAAGTTCCACGAACTAGAAATTCTATTAAATATTTTACACTAATCACCATAGATCCACTTGAAATCAATTCACACATGGATTCCAAGTTGATTTGTGGAGGATTCCATGACGATGCCACCACCCATTTCTCACTGGGATCGTGTATATTCATGGTCAACATCACACTTTCATCGGTTTAAGTTACCTATGTAGACTCGAAATAGACAGATTTCATGTCTATGATTTTTCGTGAGCTCTCATGGCTGCCTTTTCCATGAATTACTTATATATAAAATGTGTGATGCAATTTCACATAATTAGTGTGATTTCAGGATGATAAATGGCGCAATGCCACCAGTGAGTTAAGTTCCACAAATTAGAAAATTCGTTACATATTTTATACTAATCTCCATAGATCCACTTGAAATCAACGTGGATTCCATGTGGGTCCAACCACTCAATATCCACCATCACCATATATCCACGAGTCAACGTGGATTCCACCACCCATTTCTCACTGGGATGAGGCTTAAGGGGGCATGATTCAGTAAGTGCCTGCTATATTGAGTGCCTTTCAGTAAATAATGGATGGAATACCATAGTTCTTAGTGGGAAGAAGAGATGACTTACCTAATAGAGTAAGCAAACAAAAATAGACATGATAGAGCAAGGCATCTTTAGAGTAACACATAGGGATAGTGTGTTGCTTGCAATTTAATTAACCCTTTCAAGACTTTCAAGACTTTTTCCACTTACAAATCTGGATAGCATGAATTCTGGACTGAGCCCAAACACGCTTTTATGTCCCCTCTGTATGGAACATTTTTTCAGGACTTTATTTAATAAGGGCCTTATGGATAATCACACACTCTCAGCACCAATTTTTTTCGAGCCTTCCTAGGGAGACTCTGTATTATCTGCAACTCCAAGGGTAGTTGGTCTCCCTCCTTTCAGGAATGATAACCTTACCTGCAGCATTGGTTAGCTAACAATTCGTATCCTGTTCATATGAATTAGCTATATGGATAATTGTTGCTTGCATGTAAATTGCAGACTTCGAATTGAATTCCTGCTTTCATTCTGAGAATTGTCAAATTTTGAACAAAGCAAATTTTGAGCAAATCAAGGGTATAGACCTAGTCTTCATATTGCAAGCTGTGTAACGTACCATAGAAATTTAAAATCATTTTTCTCCTCATCTAGCTATTCTTGATGTTCACATGTGCAAAAAGATAAGGCTGATTTATGTGCTGTATAAATGGCTTAAGGTATGAGTAGGAAGTATCTTCCCTTTCTTGTAAAACCTTGGGAACTAGTTGCAAAGGAGAAACCAATAATCAAAAAGGCAAGATTAATGATGTAAAATTTTTTATATGTTTATTCCAGTTCCTTAGTGGAAGATTGTGAGGCGCTGATGGACAACTGTTAACTTATAAGAAAATTCCCCGAGAATTTGTGTCCGCTTGCCTTATAGTGCCCTGGGTGAAGTGGAAGATGACTCCTTACTGAAGTGGAAAATGTGCTGCAGTTGGTTTTGACCATTTCAGCCTTCCTGAATTTGGAAAAGTGGACACAATAATTTCCAATGAAAATGATTGAGTGTTTTGTCTAAGAAGTGCTGTATACCTTGGATTAAGACGAATTGTTTTATGGTTACGAAGTTCTTGGTATATGTGCACACTATTCTTCCCCCAAACTTCATTCCCGTTTTTCTGACCTCCCACTACCCATTAACCAGACTTTGGTGAGGCTTGTCATCTTCTGTTGCCAAAAACTTGAAAAGAGGAAGATAATACAGTAAAACCCCGTATTTGCGTTATCGGAATTTACGTTTTCCCGCAAATTGCAAGTTTTTTTCTGGGTCCCGTCATATTTCCTATCTCTCCAATGTAAATAGAACCCGGTATTTACGCCGTGTTTTTTTCGTTTTCCCGCATGTGCATCACGACGTGCCGACTAAAAAAATGTTTTGCGTGGTAAAACAATTAATCGCGCATATCAGCCCTTATAGGCTGTCTTTTGGCTTCCTTTCGCGCATTTTTATTTAAAAATCCAAGAGAGATAGACGTAATGAGAACTATTTTCGGGAAGAATTTGAATGTGGCGGGACAGAACGCCACTAACGTCGGAAAGTTGAACTACGTCATCTCGTTTTCTGTCAGCGGCGAAAAGATTCACGATATGAAAGTGTTTTGAGCTATCGAGCTATGTATTAATTACAATGCAAGAACTCCTGAAGGAATGTTGACAATAATGATGTAGTCCATAATTTGATACGAGAGTTTGAGAGGAAACCAGACGTGATGAAACGTGATAAACGCCGGAACTATAAAACTTGACCGACAACTGGGATCATGTGCGCTGACTTCATTCAACAGTTGCGTAGCAAGTATGGGTTAATTAAATACTTAGAAAAACTTATTTAAACTTGAATTATCCCATTCAAATAGTAGTGTATCGCAAACTATTGTAACCTTCAAAAATTATGAAGTCCCATGACAGTTTGTACTACGCACTTGATCGCCGAGGAGTAGTTCAGATACTCGTGTGTTGCCGAGTTACCCTCAATTCGTACGGGAAATAGAATTGATCCGGCTTGAAAATGGAAATTCGAGGTGAAAAAGGGACATTTTTAATTGACGAGAAAATGAAAATTTTAGAGATAGTTGATTCCCACACCGGAACCCGCATCGATTCAAACGCTGGCGAAGCAACTCGAATGTTGGGACTGGCAATCCGATCGGATTCCCAGTCTCAACATTCAATACCGTGGTGAAAAATCGCGATACCATTGTAAAATATGCAAACCAGTGCGGAAATGTATCAAAAAAGAGAATATATGTGAAGAATTCCTGGTAAGAATAAATAGAACGAATTCTAAAAGAATAGTTTTTAGGTACAAGATCATAAAATGTACCAGCAAATGGTGTCATCTAAAGGCCTGTTTACATAGTACATTAACCCGTACAAGTTAATGTCTAAATTATGAACACGAAAATGCACCGTGTATTCACCCAACGTGTGCATATGCACGAACAGAAAATAGAACCTGTTCAAATTTGGTTCATGCATTCATAGTCGGATTTAGGGGCAGGGGATGTGCCCCCCCAGATGCTTAAAAAAAGAGACAAAATTTGAATATGGTTATCATAGGAGGATCTATGGGGGGGGGGGGGGGCACGTGCCCCCCCCCCAGACACTTAAAAAATATGCAAGATTTTTAATATGGTCCGGTTACCATTGCGTTCGTTTTGTATAACGTGGTATCATTGTGCCCCCCCACCTCCAGAACAAAATCCTGGATACGGCATTGCTTGTGCCCCCCAGAAACAAATCCTGGATCCGTCCCTGATGGTCATCATTATGTTCGCTTTGTTTTGTGTATTACTCAAGGAGGCTCAATCATTTAATTCAATAAGAATAACTTTGATATAAAAATAAAGAGAATTTTGTAAAGTCATTGTTATATCTTGTTTTTAATCTCAATTAAGACAAGATCTTTTGCCTGTCAGGCCCTCTGTGCCCCTCCCAGAAAAAAATCCTGGATCAGCCCCTGCCTACATTCGTACATGTCCCATTCCGGTCCACAACAATCATTCATGCAAGCAGAAATTAACTCGTTCGTGTTAATGTATCGTGTAAACAGGCCCAAAGGCCCTTGAGAAAAAGTATTTCCCCACAAGATTGGGAATCGAAGATTCCACGGCATCTATAATGGTTGGTTGGATAGATTCAAAAATAGGTACAGTCTTGTATATAAGATGGTGAGTGGTGAAAGCAAATATGTTAACATAGAGACAACAACTCAGAGGAACGAATCTGAATATATTAGAGTTCTGGAAGGTTACAGCCCAAAAGATGTTTTCAGTGCAGATAAAACAGGATTATTTTTTAATTTTTGCTGCCAGCAAAAACACTGTGCTTCAGAGGGAAACAGTGTTATGGAATAATGCTTAGTGAACAATTAAAAAATTAACATTTCCAAAGCCAGTATATGAATAAAAGTGAAAATTCTCTATTTCCCACTATTTGCATTTTCCCGCAATTTACACTTTTTTCTTGGGTCCCTAGAAAAGTGTAAATAACGGGTTTTACTGTAGTAAAACAAATATGCATGGTGATTAATGTACTACCTTCTTTAGAAATGAATCACCATCCTTCTTCACCCAAAAAGCTCGTTGAATTCGTGAAATCACCTTCAACAAGAAAAATTTGATACGAAAAATCTAAAGGTGAACATTAATTTCAATATGACACTTATACCCACTTCAAAGGAATGCAGAAAAATTCTAATTGGGCGTGAGCGTTGTCTTAATCCAAGATATTAGTCATATTAAAAACAAGCAGGTCACCTGCTGTTGCTCAGGAATGTTATTCTGTACCTCGGTAGACCAAAGACGTCATACCAACGCATAACCCAGCAAAGGGGTTTGTACCAAGAAGATTAATATATAATTAAGAGTGGCATCCTAAGAGTTGGAGCTTTCCCTTGGATACTGTCCAGTACAGTGCTTACCCGGCTGATGTAAGATGCTGTATGACCACACTTAGCAAACGATAATGGGAAAACGATTCAAAGCACTCAGACGCAACCGATAGTAGCACAACGGGGTTCAATATCATGAGATGCATCTATGTACTAACTTTGGTCGCACTTTGTGCAGCCACATGGAAGCAAATAGCAGGCAGACAAACAGACACGGGTCATTCCATTTCAAATCAACCAGGCCATGACACCCACCGACTCGGATTTTCATGAAACTTGCCATGGTTATACATTCTGGTATAATTAGAAATTATGTACAATTTTAGCCCCCAATTTTGAATTGTTGATGAAATATGAACAATTGAAATTTGGGCGTGACCCCTAAAGTGCCGCAACGTGCAACACATTGTTATTTTTATTTTCATCCATAACTCCATCCCTGTGAGATGAAAAGGCATGATTTTTTTTCTAAAGATAAGTGGTCCATAATGATCCCAGGATTATCTTTAAATATTCACTGCATGAAGTAATTCAGCTGGAAAAAATGAAGTTTACAAAAAAATCTTGCTTGTACCATTTTTCATTGTCAGCATCCACAGGAAAAGGCCATGCGAATACAGACTCATGGTTCGGTTTAAATTAATCATTAATGTATGAGCAAAGATCCTGATGAAAAAAAATCATGAGTCCGGCATTCCTTTTAGTAAAAAAAATACTCATTCATGGTCACAGGAAAAAAAAAGGCTCTTTTTCAAGGCACATAGATATTACACAATTTAGAGGAGATATAAGCTTATACTCATGATTAAACAATGTTGGAGCATGCATTATCTCACTATACTGTATGCTACTGGCTCTTAGAGTAGGAAACACATAAGCAATCATGTGAATGTACTCCCTAACGTGCTGCCATTTTCGTGCTATCTGAACTATTCGAGCAGAGGGAGTTTTAATTTAAAAAAACCGCATGATCCATGGTACACTATTACATCCTACATTCATTTCAATCTGTGTCCAAAGACCAGTTTCATTTCATATCCAGATGTATTGACATCACAGGAATGTACATAATAAAATGTCAGAGGGAACCGTCATCAAATCATTTGAAATGAGAAATTTTTCAGGTACTTCACCCTTTCAATGTTTCATTTAGTCATTCTATATCATTGGAAATTTAGGTAAAAACAGTAAAATTAAATAAACAACGTTACTAATTCATTTGAAAGTGAGCCTCCTCTTTTTAACTGGCTGACCACATTCTAAGATGTCTTAGTGTTTTTCACGAAGTCTAAATATTTATTTTTGAATGTTGGCCACTTCCTCCCTCAAGAAGTAGTACAACCTCCCAGAGCTTGTGGTTGCAGAAGAATTAAGCACACACAATATGTGTCCTATTGGCACACAGCAAACATCATATCTCTCTGGCCAAGAGAATGAAGGTGAGGGTCCTTTAAGTGCCATGAATTTAACTGAAATATCACTTTCTTCATGGTTGAGAGCTTCCACCAGTCCAATATACCACACTGCTTGCTGTGAATGCAAGCTGCATATAAACCAACAGCCAAATTATCTGGAAAGTCCACCGTTTCAGAACAAAAATCAAATCATTCATCAGTTTTTATATTGCCTAGCACATCCATCTGTGAAGTACTGAACCTCTTGGATCATAGGCAAAGTTCTCTTTAAAAATTCTATCAGGTGGCCTTGCACTTCCATAACAAAGGCCACATCATGGTTAAGGTCATCAGATATGAAACAATGAGATGAGGTAGTGAGAGTACCATCTTTCTTCAGGTAAATCAAGCAAGGGTGTATGGTGCATGATAGGTTGGTCCAGTGATAACTTTGAACTTCATCCTAAATTAAAAATGAAAAGTTTTCACTAAAATCCAATGCGATAACTGCCTTTTCTTGACTGAGGGTTTCTTTGCTTATTTTGAAAATATGAGGATTGTTCTTTAGTGACGTAATAATGTGGTATCAGTTTATTCATTTTGAGGCATAGAATGTCCAAGAGTTCATCAATGGATCATGTAAACAACTGAAGTTCTGTTCTATCAGTGGAAACCTACTGCCTATGTTTCACTGTATCAGAAGGGTCGTATTCACAAAATTTCGAAATGATGATATCCATCAACTCCTTATATGCTTCCTTCAATTGCAGGGCACTAATTACAAGTTTCACATTTTGATGTATGACACAAACACAAACTGAATGAGTCCAAGAAGCACCAGCCATCACGCACCATTTTGGTAGAAGTGAACAAAATTTGGAGAACCCAATTTTTTCTTGTGGATATGTATTGCTCTTTGAAGAGCACATAAAGGTCCTTGAGGTTACATAAAATCAACCTCTTCTGCATATACTCATTCTTACCCACATTAAATTTATCTTTGGCTCCAGGAATCTGTCTAGAATTCTTGTCAAACTCATAAAAATTTTTCACCAGCTCTACTGTGGAGTTTGGAAGTGGTTTCCCAGCACATGGTGATGACATAGCAGATATTCCCATCTCATGAAGTAACTTTTTTGCCTGTCTCACAGTGTAGTCTGAAACATGAAATTAACTAATAATCCTTTTCTTAGACCAAGATAAAGGGGCCAGGGTCAACATTTGAAGTTTACCCTGCCAGCTATCTATTGGCAATTTATTGTTAATTTTAGTCAGCAAGTCATCCAAGTTAGCTGCCCTTTGCTTGATGAGTTGACTGTCACTCTCATCTTCATCACTACTTAGATTTTCCAGGGATGGATTCACTAATTTCAATGCACCAGACACTTTAGAAACAAGGTGAAGCTTAGCCGGTGTTATCTTTCCTTTTCCATACGAGTGTCTACTGAGAGAAGACAAAAAATTTAATTTCAAAGGAGGGCAGTCTAAAGCCTCCAAGCTGCAGTTTGCTTCTTCTTATTTTCTACGTATCACTTTCCACCAAAGACTTAACTGATGTAAGTTCTTTATCGCTTTCGTCAATGCCGTTGGAAATAACTTCACTTTTACAAATTTTGAAAATCCTCTTGTCACACCTACAGCAAAATTTTCCTCCGGTTTCACCAGGATGCCCGCTGCTCCGACAGACCTACACTTTTTTAGTGGTATGGTCCTAAGAAATTTCCTCACATGACCTTTATGAATGGCAAAGGGGTACAGCATTTAAGCTGATAACACTCGTATTTCTTTAAGTAGCAATGAAGGTGAAGAGAGCACACAGTCAACAATGATGAAATAGGAATATGTATTGCACTGCAGGGCAATTAAATCTCTGTCCACTTGTGGTAGTTCTTTGAAGTAAAAAGTTTGGGCTGTGTTTGTGTAGCTCTTTTTTTGAAATTCAGAACTGAGTTCTTTGCCAACACTGCACAATGGTATCTCTGACATGGCAAGACAGACCTCAATACGAATGAGATTTTAAAATGTAAGCCTGGCTATCAGTCACACAAACATGAGTTACTTAACCAGGATAGTACTAAGGCAGCACCATATGACTGAGAAATTAATTAACTTCACTTAAACTGAAATTGGAGAAAACATTCTGATGGCTCTCCCCTGCCTTTACATTTCATACCATAATATTCAGTTATCCATTACACATGGAAGAGATATCCTAGTAGGAATAGTCCTGAAAGCACGAAATTAGCAGCACGTTAGGGAGTACATTCACATGATTGCTTATGTGTTTCCTACTCTAAGAGCCAGTAGCATACAGTATAGTGAGATAATGCATGCTCCAACATTGTTTAATCATGAGTATAAGCTTATATCTCCTCTAAATTGTGTAATATCTATGTGCCTTGAAAAAGAGCCTTTTTTTTCCTGTGACCATGAATGAGTATTTTTTTTACTAAAAGGAATGCCGGACTCATGATTTTTTTTCATCAGGATCTTTGCTCATACATTAATGATTAATTTAAACCGAACCATGAGTCTGTATTCGCATGGCCTTTTCCTGTGGATGCTGACAATGAAAAATGGTACAAGCAAGATTTTTTTGTAAACTTCATTTTTTCCAGCTGAATTACTTCATGCAGTGAATATTTAAAGATAATCCTGGGATCATTATGGACCACTTATCTTTAGAAAAAAAATCATGCCTTTTCATCTCACAGGGATGGAGTTATGGATGAAAATAAAAATCACAATGTGTTGCACGTTGCGGCACTTTAGGGGTCACGCCCAAATTTCAATTGTTCATATTTCATCAACAATTCAAAATTGGGGGCTAAAATTGTACATAATTTCTAATTATACCAGAATGTATAACCATGGCAAGTTTCATGAAAATCCGAGTCGGTGGGTGTCATTTGGTCAAAATATTGGTTGATTTGACATGGAATGACCCACACACTCTTTTACATGTATATCTATCACTCTAAATATATGCTTTATGCTGACGACTTACAAATATATTCATTCTACCAAAGAAGTGCTTCCATACAAAATCAACATATGATTAACTCAGAGATTCGCTCAATAGGCAACTGGGCTGGATTGAACTGCCTTCAGTTAAACCCAAACAAAACCCAAGCTATAAAAAATCTTAAAATAAAGCACCTGTTCGTATTAGGGTCCTATTGCATTATCTTATGGTTATATACCAGTAAGCAGCATTTATTTCTTCTCAGTAATTTGTTAGTTCAAGACAGTATATTTTGTTTGATCTTTAATCTAATCATGTAATAATCATTCCAAATAAACCATAGAAAGAAGTTCAATTTTTACAACTCATATTCCACTGAATGGAGATACAGTGAGTCCTCGTTTAACGTCACTTATCGTTCCTGAAAATGTGACGATAAACGAAATGACGTTAATCGAAACATAATATCCCATAAGAAACAATGTAAAAAGTGAATGTCGGCTCCTAGACCTCACAATTAATACGCAAAAAAATTTAAGGGTATCATATCTGGGGCATTTTTTACGATGGGAATGCCAAGCTATGGCATATATACGACCCAGACAGCACACATGCTACTGTATACATTAAATATACGTATACGTAGTGTATAACATGCGTATACAGTAGAAGATACACGTATACTGTATATGTATAAAAACCTTCTACCCACCATCTACCAAATGTATATAACGCAGCAAATGTCCTCCTACCACGCATATACAGTATACAAGACATATATATATACAGTATACAAGACGTATATATGTATGAAAGCAGAAAAATTCCTGCAGAATTCCAGGTTTTCTAGGGAAATTTTACTAAATTCCAGGTCAATCTTACGAGATAACAGGTATGTATACGAATTTTACAACACTACATTTACTTAATACTTTTAATTAATTCTATAATTATGTATTATCCTAATTAAAATTCTTACATTTTAAAAAGAATTTATTCACTTATTTTATGAATGCAACACTTGGAATATCAACAAATTTGTCAAAATTGAAAAAGTTATCTAAACAGTGTTTGCACTCATAAAGTGCAATTTAAAATGCTATCAATGCATTTTGAAGCATGCATGTAAGTATATAAAATAGGCCTGAAAATTGGCCTTGCACTGACAAATTTCATGTGAAACGAGTCTGAAATAAAAGATTTTAAATGCCAAGCAGGAGCAAAAATTCATGGATATTTTTAGTGACCAAAAATCATGCATATTTCCAGATTCCCAATCACTGAACACCCTGAGTATATTTTTCTTCATTGAGCAAAATCCTGATTGCAGCTGTTGACATGCACTGCTGTATTAAAACTGAAATTAAAGTAGCAAAACGAAAACTAAATCTCTGTTCTGGTGCCAGTGTGTATTTAGTGCAAGCGTGGAAGTACTAGTACATCCATTTTGTCATTTAGTGTGAGTGATATCTCCAGCATTTCAGAGTGTTTACGTACATTTGAGAACATCCTGTCTAAGCAGCAGAGAGCGTTCATAAACATAATGTAACATGCTAGTGTGTTTTGCATTGTTCTGTGGGAACACTTACCAGTTTGTTTGAGACTTCTTGCTGACAATAAAGTGAATAGAGAAAAAAATCTGTAAGATTCAGGTCTTACAGGGTCTACAGAGGAAATGGAAAACACAAGTGTGCTGTTAAAACAAAATAATTATATTTAACTGAATATTACACATTTTTACAAATATACCACACAATCTCAGAAATACATAAGAGATTGAATTCATTTGACACAATAAAGGGGCCAAGCCCGGATGGTAAACCACATTTTGTGCTTAATTATCGTCAAGAGGTTTTAGTGGATCCTCTCACAGTATTATTTAATCACTCTATCCGTCCAATGTAAAAAAACATCTTATCGTATGAGTAAATTCACTAAGCATAGTAAGTTAAAAGTCAATTTAAGAAGTAGTAAGAATTTAGATGTCAAATATAACTAGACAAATATTTTCTGAATATTTTGATGAGTGTTGATAAATAACAAATACAGTTAGAAATGCCTTTATTCAATGTAAACGAAAATAAAGACCAATAGGATCAATATCAATGTTTTTGCCTGATTATCCTTCCTTAAGGTCACAAGAATCCATGAAGAACAAGCTCACTTTTCCTCGTATTTCTTCATCATTGGCAATTTGGAAAATTCTTCCGATCCTTACTACACCTGTAAATAATATCACATAAACTTTATTAGAATCTATTAGTGATACATCTAATTTGTCTAGTTAAAGTAAGTCATTTTGTTAAAAAGTAATCTCTATTCATGTGATTTTCCCTTAAACTATATAAATACCAACATTCAACAAAGGATATTTCGAAAAAATTCCCCATCAGTTCTATATGTAAAAAACGATAAGATATTCACCTTGAATAATCGAAGTACTAAATTGATTTGAGAATTTAATTCTTAATAATTTAAAACCGATTTGTCTAAACCTAAAGAGTGAAATACCCTCTGAACTCCAACAAATATGATTACATTTTAAAGGAAGCAACACTAATGGTACAACAGCCAATTAAAAAAATGTAAATAACTTTAAATGACTTAATAAATAGTAAAGTCGAGAAATGTTTGTTCACATTCCTCCCACACTACGGTGATTAAATGCGTCAAGCACATAAATAAATTAAAGTTTACGCAAATGCAAAGTTTTTCAATCAATAGAAGATGGATCCCTCAGTCTCAGAAAATGTGAGAAGGTTGAAAATATTAAGAATTTGCGTCATTTAAAAAAGAAAAATGTGGCAATGGCAACACTTCTAATTACCCAGATTGTGATGAAGGAAGCAGAAGTAGCACTTGAGCGGTTGATAAACTTTCATTGGACAAGTTTCGCAATCAGCAAACACAACACTACAAAGTTAAGTTATAACGGTAATTGATTGCCTAGGTGCAGGTGAAACAAGTAAATGAAGAACTTAAGAGGCTGATAAACTTCGGCAGGATCAATTTCGCAAACGACGAACACAACACAGTGAACGCAACATTATTTGCGTGGTCTTTGATTGTGAAAGCGGTTATGGACGCATTTATGTTTGTATCTGTGGAAATCGACTACTGGTGGAATCGACTATCGACGGAATCCACTATCGATAGGTCGAAATCACGGGCGGGAGTCCAAATCTTGGCATTCAAAAAAATTAAGTTTCGCGTTATGACTTGAGGAATAAATTCCACTGAAAAATATCTTTTTTGTTTCATCGCCTCAGGAGATAAAAAAGCACGATTGAAATCACATTTCGAAGAGCATTTTTCTTTATGAAAAGAGGGACTTTTCATGGCAGGAATTTTTACATCTTAAGGCAGTTCATTGATTTTTTAAATTAATCTGGATTTCTTAATAACCCAGGCGGACGGCGTTCTTGGGTGTTCCGAACAGAAATGATAAAACACTCTCCAGCACCGTTATCAGCCTCCTTCATTTTTGCCAGGGCTGCCTGAAGCCAACCGGGGAAAATAAATTCACTGATGAATCAGTTTAAAGATATTAAATGAGACGACGTCTTTATCCAATGAAATCAGAAGGAGAATAAGAAGAGAGTAGCGGATCGAGCCGATACCTTTACAAAGAATGAAGATACATGTACAAACGTAATTATTTGCTTTGCCAACCTCGCTGCCGTGAATGACACCTGCCCTTTGCGAACAGGTCCCACTCCATGTTTTCAGGGAAGAGTTAGCTGGTAAGGTTTTCCAACTAAATTCCAACAGTGTTTTTCACGTGACACCATCACGTGGACTACCATTCGTCTGGCTCCTACCCTTCCACATAGTTGGCGTGAGTGGCCCTTCCTGAGGTAATTTAGATTTATTCCTGTCAGTGTAGCTCTTGGGGTCATAGGAGTACGCAAGTAACGGAAAGGTTTCAGCCCATTGGAAAGGACGCTGTGTATACTGAAGGCTACATATGGAAATAGTATACGGACAGAGTAACCTTTAAAGGACACTAATTGTTTACTAATGGCTACACAGTAGCGGATACAGAAAAAAACTCTAGAGGGGGGCGTAAAAGATATCTTGACCAACCTTTACTTTTATCCTAAAAAAATAATCAAGTCACATGCAAAGTTTAAGAAAGTGTTATTTGAACTGATTATACGCACATGAAATACAAAGCCATCTTATGACATAAAAAAGTTAAAATTGTAGTCCTGCAATGTTTGGTTATGCGGGCGGCCAGGAAAGGGTTGGGGGGCGCGCCTCCCATATGCATCCGCCACTGAGATTACATATGGAAACAGTATATGAAAGGTATACATATACCTCTCAGATACTGTTTCCATATGTAGCACATACGTATACAGTATATGAAAGGTATACAGATACCTTTCGTATACTGTATACGTATACGCTTCAGGATACTGTTTATGTATACCTAGAATCTAAAACATGTATACAGATTCTCAAGGAAACAGTATACACCTGGTATACTTACGGTATACGTATACCGTTACCAGTGTGCTGTCTGGGGAGTTCCTGTCTTCATTGACGACAATAGCAGCAGTGACATAAATCCTTCTCCATTTTTGTATCTCCCCGCATTTGCTCTTCGGCTTCGTTATGGTGGACGCCCGAGCGAGTGTCGCCTGGGAACTATCAACGCTGAAACATCGTCGCAGTTACAGGAACCAAAATTATAGTGAACACCGCGAAAAAAGTGGCAACAAAAACTCCGAGTTCAACACGGAAAAATTCCTTGAAATGACTTTTTAGGTTCCTGAAAACCATTATGTCAAGTAAAACCTTGCGCACCTAACTAAGAATTCATTTTGCAGAAAATTTGCTAAAACCGTAATCGCAATTAACAATAAACGCACCGTTTTCCACTTCGTTTAGACTATGACTGTATTACCGCCCACAAAACGAACAGCCTGTTACGTCCGCCGCTTCGCGTTTTTTCTCGCGCGAAATTTGAAAGCCTTGACGTTATCGCGAAGCGAAGGTGCGATAAACCAATGACGGTCTCAAAATTTTCGTGACGTTATCGCGAAATGACGTTAAACGTGACGTAGAATGAGGACTCACTGTATATGAATATGCAGTAAAATGAAAGATTGGTCTGTGACAAAATTCTGTAATAATCTCCGAGTCCTTATAATCAAGTGCAGGAGATTGGAATTATAATATGATACTGCTAAAAATCAGATAGCACATAACGAAGTCTTGTTGGGAAATCAGCTAGGTCCGGATGGACATTGCTGCCAATGTTTTGACGGCCTTCTCTACCATCGTCAAAAGGGCAATGGCCTGACCCTGATGCCCTGACGACAATGGTAGAGAAGTCCGTCGAAAGGTAGGCAGCATTGTCCATTCTGACTTGGCTGATTTCCCGAGAAAACTTCATCAGCAAGAGTCGCCGGGAAAGCACCAAATTCTTCATCAGATAACACATCACCATTTCATACCTATATATAAAAGTTCAAGGGCACGTTATAAAAATTTCCATGTAGAATGTTAGGCAGTGAATTTTCTACATAACTTTTGGCAGGTTGTCAATAGTACCTATTGACTAAAAGATCAATCTATCAATCTTAGAAACATTGTACTAATATTGTTATGCAGTAAAAATAGCTTTGTATTTTGCTGAAATACAATAAGGAATTTTTGGTTGTTCATTCATACTATATATAATGCAATCACATTGGATGTTGGCAGACATTCATCACTTTCAGGGGGGATCCAGGATTTTTTTCTGGGAGGGGCACAAGCAAGGCTGTACCCAGGATTTTGTTCTGGGTGGGGCACAACGATACCTCGTAATACAAAACGAATGCAATCATAATGGGACCGTATTAAAAATCTTGCATATTTTTGAGGGTCTGGGGGGGGGCACGTGCCCCCGTGCCCCCCCCCTGGATCCGCCTATGATCACTTTAATTGCTTCCCTTGCATGCATAACCAGTGCAATGGAATTAAAAAACAGTTGCTAAATGCTTATCCTCCAGTCTGCTACAAAATCCATTCTAATCTAAAACTCTTTTAGCACTAGCTTTATTCTATATTGGTGCCGGTATATTTCAAATCAACATTCAAACCCATTTAAAAATACACTTTAAATATGATGTTGAATATAAAATAGGTAATGAACAGTACATACTAGATTCACTTTTTGATTTATTTGGGAGTATGTATTTTCAAAGGTTGAAATTTTGATTATAAATATCTTAGAATGAATTAAATTGTAACTTCCTTTCAAACAACTCTACTAATACTGCGTTGCAGAATTGTGGTCCGTATGAGGTTTTTTGGTGCTTATGCATTGTATTATGACCAATGTCAACATGACTAACATTATTTCTAAGGATGAGTCGGTTTTAAATTTTTTCGGCTCTCGATACTCATTTCCAGGATGAACTCTTATTATCTGAATTAATGGAAAATTTAAATGAACGACCAGAAGAAATGGATGTAAATGATTTTACTAAAGATGTAAATAGGCAGGATAGCTGTGTAAAAAAAACATAAGATTGTCTCCATAATTTTATATGCCAGGCAAAAAAATTTAAAGAACACATTGATAACCACTGCATAATTGACAATATGTCACATTAAATCAGGCAGCCACAAGTTCTTTCTCCAGGTTTTGATTTTTAAAAATTCAACATTTTTACCCTACCTGGGTATAATCTATTCTTTTTTTGGCGCAAATATTGCCTGCAGTACAGAACAGGTATTCACTGAAAACATTAGAGGCCGATGTGGATTTTGAAGGGCCGTGCTAATATGTTTGGAGCACAGTTTACATACTGCAATGCAACAGGATCAATAGTGAACTCCTCCAACATCTTACAATCAGTGGCGCCGACTCCATGGGGCCTGAGGGTGCCCGAGCCCCCCCAAAAATTCCTTACAGATGTGAGGAAAAAATGTGTCAGGCTTGTCAATTTTCCCCGGAGTGTCCAGATATCGAGATTCGGGTGATCAGGGTTCTAATGTTGATCATATGACTCTTCTAAAATGCTTAAAAACCTTAAAATTAACTACTTATAAAATTTACCCTTCAATTTTGATGTACACCGTCTCCATCTTTAAACTGAACTGATGCCTTTTCCCATTCTCGCAACAACCGCATCAAGAATTTCTGATGCGAGCCGATGCGAGTTGATACTTCTGGAACCTCGAAAAATGCTCGATCCGGGGCCGCATCGATGCGCATCAATGCTTGATTCGGAACGCACCCCTAGTATGGACGCCCGATATGGTTTTATGATGGTTCTAAAATTATATACTTTCCCGCAATACTTGAATGTATAGCTGAGTTGCCTAACTGATGTTCTGTAGGATAGTAGGAATTGTTGCTGTAAATCTCAATTTTTATTGCCATGGTAAAAGAAAAAATTAAACGCAAATTTTTCTCAATATAAAGAACAGTTTCAGGAAACAACCGTGTTTAACTACCATTCTTGACATGCAAATTCTGAAAATAAAGTACAAGTTCTCCTTACCAGCTTGGCAAACTGAACATAAATTACTTCAAATTTGACAAACTCACCATATGGACAGCATTTAATTTCACCCTTTTTAATGCAGAATCGACCACACCAATATGCAACTGTTCAAAATCATGGCTTCTTTCTAAACAAACGTTAATGATAAAGAAGCAGCCTGTGCAGCCAATATGTGTAAAATAATAAATGATAAAATCCTCTGTTTAATTACAAATGATAAAAATATTTCCTCATCAAATGCCTCTAAACGCTACTGAGAATGAAGAAAAAAGGAGTTTACTCCTGTGGAAGTAAAAGCAAGAATACAATCCCAGATAAACATGATGTATCGGGGCAATTTTCTAATCTGTCAAATGTGAAATATGTGGTGGAAAAGACTAGATAACATTCTCTCGGAATTCACATTGACTTCGATATTCATTTAAGCGCATTCATTTTCAAAGCTTAGCAGCAGCTATATTGATTGTGCAGCTCATTATTGACCAGCTCTCAGCTCCACTGTATCGGTTGATAAAGCCTACGAAGACAAAAGGCCAAAATAAAATAATTACCCAATATAGATCTAATTGGAAGTAACTCCAAGAACCCACAACTCATCTAAAATTAAATCACCAAGAGTAGACATGATATTCACCAGTGGTGAAACCAGGAATATGCTTCAGGGGGTGGATGGTGGAGGTGTACATAGGAGTACTAGCCCCCCAGGCAATGGGGGTAGTTACCCATCTACCACCACCAGTCCGGAAAATGTTTGAAAAATGACATACCTGGAAATACATTTTCCATCATTTTGGCACTTAATATTTAATATTGAGCATATGCAGTCACTCTATATCAAAACCAGACAATAGTTTATAATATTTTTTTATTTCTTTGAGGCTTTGGGGGGATCTATCCCCTCATCCCCCGCATAGTTACGCCACCGATATTCATATTATACAAATGGGAACATCATGTCTGGAAAATTTTTCCATATAATGGACATAAGCCTTGTCTAGAAAAACTAACTGATTGGCATATTTTAACCTAATGCATTCATGACATATGAGCATTCAATGCTAGTTAACCTTAAATCTCATGACATCTGCCTGTCGCCATTTGTTAAGGAGTAATTATGCAGTACGAAAGTCGTTTGTTTCAATTTGTTCACTCATCATCAAGGACATGAAAATTTTATCAAGATATAAAAATTGATATTATTTATGATAGTGGATATTATTATTCCTGTGTGACAAGTGAATTTTATCAAACGTTGATTATCTTGCACCAGTAGAGCATAATATTTCATTGGTGTTACAAAAGTATTCATGAGCATCTGTGAATTTTACAAATAATACACTATAGAAATAAAGTTGAATACCTAAACAGAACATTTGTCTTGACTGCACTGGGCTGCGTTCTCAATCATGCATCCCAGTTCATGGCCTTGAAGCTATCGTTCCAAAATACTTGAACGCTTTGAAGTGCCGAAGCCTCCATGGGATTCGGAATGTCTTGATGTGATCCTGGAGGCAACTTTGAAAGCTGGCATAAGAGAGCAAGTTCTATTCAGTTTCTATTGTAATGCTGAATTCATTAATTAAGTGTGATATAGCTAACCAATCATTTCATAAATCATTATAAATTTTGATAAATTCCAGTGTTTGTTTTGAGTGAAGTATGTGTAATTATGATTCCGTAGGTATACAGCGAGTGTGCTCTGGCTGCTGCAAAACTGGCATCTGGAACATTTAACATATTTAATATTTCTAGAAGGTGACATTCAGAATCGGAATAAAGAATTCCCTTTCAGAATCACTATTTTCATACAAAAACAGGGCACTCTAGGGTGTCATTGATTAAATGATGCATGGGCGTGATTCATAGCATGCCCACACCCCCACCCTCGGCAATGCTGCAATAAGTGCAACGTGGAATAAATTTCTAAACAAGTGAAATAATATTATTACCATAACTAGAGGATAGAGTATGTTTTAGTACAGAGGTTGGAGGCACTGATCTATCACTGGTGGCTATGGCAGGAACCTCCACCCATGCCTTCCCTCCGAAGATGCTTCCCATTTTCTGGAAGGGAAAACAGCACTTAAGAATTAGAAAGCCTATCACTCACGTCACGTGTGATACAATGTCACTTACTATCACTGGCAATGAACCTACATCAATATAAGGTCAATGGCAAGTTAAATGCTAAGCAGGCTTGGCTCTCTTTACCCTTGTTTCATGGTTTGTACCCTTGAGGCTTCTGATCTTCGTCTGGCACTGACGATCAGTGTCTTGACGCACTATTCACTGCCACATAGCCACAGAAATCTCATCCCATGGCTTGCTGTGGCGTTTATGTGAGAAGACTCACTTCCTCTCCCCATGTGTCTCCAGTAGAAGCGGGGTGCCACCAGGTGTGTCCCATGTTTCCAATAAATAATGGACAAATGGCATCCAAAATCACTTGTTTCACAGAAAATAAAATGTTACTTAAAAATGTACGATTGCTTAAACTTAACAGAGTCAAAGGAAGAGAATTATTCCACATTAAGGATGAGCTACTGTGAATATCTTACTTTTCACATCATCTCCTTCCTGATGACCAGGAACTGGTTATCTAAAGAAAGAATTGTCAAGTATTAATAAAAACTACAAGATAGGATATTCAGTGTATCACCTTTAATGCTAAATTAACATCAAAAGATAATACTAGCTGGATATTCATTGATGGACAGTAATAACATTCACATTCAAAATTAGCTGGAGTGGTCTCCGATCTAGGAATGACAAATTCTTGAACCTTAAATTAGAAGCCCTTTTCATATTTTACAATTCACTGACATGGATTTGCCTGCCATTACTAAATGACAAAAGGAAAGGTTGAAAAACTAAGAAATACCGATGACACACCTTAAATTCATGCTACATATTTTCCACCCAAATGCACCTTCATCATTTTCACCATTCCAATCCTCAACAGTATAAATCCCATCAACTTCAGACATTGCCACCTAGATGCCACTAGGTCTTCAAACCCAGGTTGGTGATAGGATAAAATTATTTTCAACTGAAACCAAATCATGTATTTCAATTATGGATATCACATACTTCCACAAAGTTAGGCTTAACCTAATTACACATGTGCCATCCAAAATTTCATACATAGATATTTGCAAAAATTTGTTACTTCAAATTACCCATTTAACCCTGGAACCGTACACCGGGGCACTCAGTGCCCCTGGGAATTTTAACTTTGCCGTAAATTTTATTTGGCAACACTGGCTGCAGCCGGCTCCTGTGACTTTTACTTGACCCTTACGACCTTTCAGTTACTTTGTTTTCTGTGACCATGGCACATCGCATTTCTTTTCTGGAACGTTTTTGGGGCACTGGGGTACTCATGAGTACCCCAGTGTACGGTTAGTGTGAGTTTTTATCCAAGTGTGTATATTTTGTTTTCGTAGATTTTTTGGGATTTTACCGAAGTATTTTTCCACTGTATTTATTTTATTTTTTTTATTTATTTAAGGAGTTGCTCACATACAGCATTTCTGCAAATTTATAGTGACGCAGTAACAAACATAAAATTTTAACATAAAAAATTTGAACAGAGAGCAGTGGCTTAAGATAGTAAAGAACAAAATAGAAGGCACGAGGAAAGGGAGGTGGAGAGGGAGGTTTATTTATTAGCCGAGGAATGGGACATGGCGAGTTTGATAAATGAGTTTAACCCTTTTGCTGCTTCAATAGATTTTTCATCGGTTCCATTATTTTGCCTATTATCCAGAAAAAAATGAATTGAATCATTCATTTGACGTCGCTGAATGTCGCCGCACGAATGGACGTAGTTCCGCTAGAATTTCGAGCAGATGACAGCACCTACGACCGAAGGGAGGGTTTTTCGAAAACGTAGATATTTACCCGCATGTCGTGTTGAAAGGAAAAGTTTTTTGAAAGTCGTGGAATATCCCCGCATGTCGCAGGCAATAACCATAATGTTTTTTGCGGGTATTCCCGCTTGTAGCAGTGAAAGGGTTAAGGGCAGGAAAAACGGGTCAATATTGTCTGGTAATGAATTGAGCAAGGAGCAAAGGCGGTGTTGGAGGGATCGCTTAACGAGAGATAGTCTAGGGATAATTAGTCATGGATAGGCTACGAACTGAGAAGGACATTTTAAGTGAGTTAGCTCATTCCTCTGAGCCTGAGAATTTTGATGATAAGTCAGAAAGTGAAAATGAATACGACATTTTGGAAGATGATGTTATGTCAGACTTTTATTCACCCGACGCATCTGAAGATGAGTTTGTTCTTGGTGAAAGTGATTTTGAAGGGGAGGAAGGACAAACAACACATGCAAGAAAACGACCTAGATGAAATGAAGACGCACAAGACTTGCAAATTGAACCAAAACACCTGGAAGATGAATATGAAGAATCAGAAACAAAATGCAGTTGTTTTCAACTTTCTTTGTTTTTTAACAGTCCCCGAAAATGTTATTCAGTTACAAAAAGTGTCCTCAGGGGTAAAAATAAGTACCGTTGGGCTACAAATCCTGCTGAAAGAGTTGAAAGAACTAAAAAACTGCACCTTTAAAAGACTTGTATAGAAAATGTAAGGTTTCTTAATTCTCTTATTATATTTAATAAAATATTAAAACAAGTAATTAAATATATGTTTTTTGCAATAATTTGGGGCCCAAATACTGCGTTTTCAATGTTTTTTAGAATAAAAATAAGTTTTTGCATTTTATATGTTTTTTAACTCTTAGGGGCACTCAGTACCCCAGTGTACGGTTGCAGGGTTAACAATGTATTCCCTATTTTTGAAAAATGCTGCCAATTATCTTATTCAATTGAGGAGGCAAACATTTATTACCATTATCCTAGAGGTCAAGGGTCAACTCATGTTTGACTTGGTGAACAATGATCCAAATTCAGTCAATACCCAAAACTGACAAGCAAATTATGCCCATGATACTTAGTGGACTTAGCTAACTCACAAGAGTCTTAGCTACCTTTCCTTTGCCACAAGTTGAGGTAGAATTTCTAGAAGTGAATTTCAATTTTATCATGCAGGATGTTAATTATATACACTCAATTTTGTAATCAACTGCCTTGGTGAGGCAAGAAACAAGGAATGAGAAAGTGAATAAAGGTTTGAAGGAAGTGCCCTTATTTTAGTGAAATGTTGCATTGCTGGAGATCTGAGTTATTTAGTGCATTTAGAAGAATCAGTATTTAATTTATTCAGTGGAATCACCATATTTTTTTAATGATTTACACATGACTAAGTAAAAGGTCATTGCCTGTCAAGATTATAGATGATAGGGACTGTCTGGGACTGATATGATGCTGTTTTCCACAGCAAGCACTTTTTTTTCTGCGAAATGTTATTTTTTCAGGGTCAAATTCTTGGATTACTGGGCTAGATAAATTGTGGAATGGACATTAAAAATAGGTAAGAGTAATAATACACATTTTTAATTGAAACTTAGACTACTTCTTAATTTTGTATGAGAAAAAATTTGTTATTCCACTGCAGAGGGTCACAGCCCAGACAGCACAATCGCTTCTACACAAATTGTAAATCTCTTGTACAGTCGCAATTTGTATTAATATTTGTAAAACCTTGGTATTACCACTGTGTTCCGAAACCTTACAAACAAATCAATTAAATCACCATTGCACTGCAGAGTAAAATATGAGCAATACTTTTTTTTATGAAGCAATGTGGCACTGTTGGTGTAAACTAGGTATTCGTGCAAGTTCTTGTGCATGCCTACTTCAGTTAAAAGATTTAATTAGTTCTTTTCAGTCGTGACTCAAAACAAATAGAAAGTGCAATTGGCCACTCTCTAGTCTCTCTCCATCAAGAGGAAGTCAGGAAGTGTAATCGCTGAGAAAGTGGAAACGATACCCTAGGGCGGGTTCGCAGGGATACACTCCTGGGGCAGGGACTTTAAGCGCTAGCTTTTACTCCTCTGCACTCAGAAGGGGAAGGACAGGAAGGAACAAGGAAGGAGGTGCCGCCACGATAAGAGCCCGACAATGCCTCCGGGGAGGGGATAGGGAAGGAAGGGAAGTGACGAGGAATCCCGCACCATCACAAAGGTGGGCGGGCCCTACTAACAGCGAAACCAAGCGAAACGCAATTAATATGCTACCAATCCTAGTGGCTTTTCCTATGAGGAAGAAAAATCCATCGATCGATCGGTAAATCGTGATCGCTGAGACAGAGTATGAGGGCTCAGGGGAGCCCTTCGAGGATACAACACACCGGGGCCGGGAACCAAGCCCGTGGCTTATGCGCCCGATCACCCGGGGAGGGGCTGGAGAGGAAGGAAAAAGCATAGAGGCGCCGTCACGATTGGAGCCTCTGGGAAAGGATAGAAGCGGAGGGGAGGGACCGGGAAAAACACCTTAACGCTACGGAGCGAAAAGGGCCCACTAAGCTGAGACAATGGTAACGAAACCCTTGGGTCGGGTTCGCTGGATACACTCCTGAGGCGAGGACTATAAGCGATTAGCTTTTCTGCTCGCCCCCAGAAGGGGAAGGACAGAAAGGAACAAGGAAAGGAGGCGCCACCGCGATAGGAGCCCGACGACGCCTCCAAGGAAAGGACGGGGAAGGAAGGAAGGGACGAGGAATCCTGCACCGTCACAAAGGCGGGCAGGTCCTACTACTAACGAAACCAAGCAATACGCAATTAATATGCTACCAATTTTAGTAGATTTTCCTATGAGGAAGAAAAATCTATCGATCAAATCGGTAGAAACTAAGCTGAGACAATGAGAATGATTTGAAGAAGACTCTGAAAAACATGGAAAGGACAATCACTTATTATCACTATAAATGAACTTACATAAAAAAAAGGCCAACTGCAAACTCCATGACAAGCAGACTTTCTTTGCCCTTTTGTCATGGCACATGTGCTTAGGGCCAATGATCTTTATCAGTGGCCTTATGTGCACTATTCACTGCAGCCATAGCCACAGCTATCTCCTCCAACACCTCGCTATGGCGTTTATGTGAGAATGCCACCTCATGGCCAGATATAAGCTGAAAATCTGCAAAACCAAGAGTAAGATATTAAGAATACGTACGATAGAAAGAAAGGAGGTTAGGATGAATATTAACATAGAAAGCATAAGCTTCAAGAGTTTTCTTACCTGGGAAACCAAATTACCAATGATGGAAAAAGCAAAAAAGAAATGGTCATTAAAAATATCGCAGGCAAAGAGGGTTTTCTACAAAAAGAAGAATCTAATTACAGCTCAGAGTACAAGCATAGAGGAAAGGAAACAATTCAACATAAGCTACATATGGAGCTTTTTTCTCAATGGAGGCAAGACTTGGATGTTGGCAGGGAAAGATAACTCAAGAGTTGAAGCATTTCACCCGTGGTGCCGTAGAGTGATGAAGATGAAACAGGCCGACCGAGTAAGCAATGACGAAAGACTAATAAGAGTGGGGGACAGGAGTAGTCTTCTGAAAGCCTTAACGAGAAGACAGGACAAATTAGTTGGCCACATTATGTATGAGTCATGGCGGTCGAATGAAAACAAGTGTATCAAAGGTGGAAGGCAAGAAGGGCCAAGGATGTTCTTGAATGAGTTACAGTCCCCTTCAAAAGATTTAGGACAAAATTTGTGGCACCACAATTGCTCCTAGAGGAAATTTAGGTTCCCTTACTACTTTTTTGTCATTGGCTATGAATGTTAAATATTTTGTTTGGGCATAAGATATATGCGCCCAAAGGGAGAAATAAATCGCATAATTTATCATTGTTTCGACTTATGCTGAGTTTAACGATTATGTCATGTGCATTTGCTGCGTACTTGCCCGAGTTTTCAATGTTGTTTAGTATTTTAGATATTATAAGGCTGCCAATGTCAGCAGTTGCAGTGGTCCAGTATAGTACACATGCTGCTGTGACAGAGATGATTGATAGATCGAGTCCCTGTTGTGGAAACGTTCAAGACTTTTTTCAGCTTGTTCACTGGTTTTGTATTTCTTAATGATTTCAAATCATTTTAAATTCACTGTAACAAATACTCCTTACCACACACGCCTATCCAGACACTCCATCGGCACCCCCATTCCCTTGGCATTCAAGTGTATGCCTTCGGAATGGCAACGACACCCCATCCCCATCCACCTGCATTGAAGAGCGGGAAGGATTCACATTATAATGAGAATGACTTTATATGGAATTACAGTTACATAGCAGCGTATGATACTCACTTCTCGAAGCAAGTGTCGTCCACCCCACCGTGGCGAAGGAAGGGAGTGGTGATATCAATTACTCTCACCCTCC
Organism: Ischnura elegans; assembly: GCF_921293095.1. NCBI lineage: Eukaryota > Metazoa > Arthropoda > Insecta > Odonata > Coenagrionidae > Ischnura > Ischnura elegans. Next base: position 12,314,780 of record NC_060256.1, read on the forward strand.
CTGCGAAAGAAGTCACTAATCCGATGAATAGGTCACGACTGGTAGAGTGCAAAAGCATAAGGAACACGGAATATCTTACATCGCTCATATCTCCTCAACTATCCCCCCAGTGCCAAAACATGTCTGCGATAAATGACATTACCCCACATGGCTGGCGCGGGAGGGATGGTGAGGAATGTGACTCCCGGCGCCAGGAGCCGCATTATCAGCCAATGGAGGGCACCTCGGAGGGAATGATATTTGCAATTCTGGAATTAGGGAAGAAAAGGATGAAATTTTTTATTGCCAGGTAAACAATGCACCACCTAAAATTGTCAATGTTCATTATCACAGCAAACTTACATTGCGGAGATCGTTTGAGCCAATAAGGACGATCAGGGGCCTCGAAAAAAATCCATGAAAATCTACCGCCTTCGTCAGCTCAACCACCTTGTGGCCAGAGACGCACATCCTGATCCGGGCGGGGTGAACTTGTGGAAAAAGGTATTGTGGATATATGTCACGAAAATTAACAAACACCATTAACACTTAGAGTGCTGGTGACGCAAATGTGCGTCGCCAGGGGACTTGCGGTTTTTGCGAGCGACGCACATATGCGTTGCTGGAATTATTACTTTGTTGCGTGGAAAGTAACCTTCTGTAGCGTTGCTAGCAGTGAGCATTGGCTCATGATCGTATACATTGTTCATGCAAAGCATAATTTAGCCGTCTATAGCGCTCGCTGTCGTGAAACTAGTAAAAGACGTCGATGTGTCCCGAGAACACGTGTGTGTCGTTCGTGAGCCTATTGCGTGCATGTGAACATGGAGAATCCTGGCTGTTCAAGACACCTTCAGGATGAAGAAATTATTGATTTACTACAGAATATTAGTCCTGATGAAGACACAGACTATTCTGAAGATGATGAAACTTATATTCCTCTGCTGCCAAATGAGCAAGGTGAGTGTTTTTGCCATTCTGCATCCTTTCAGCTACATTTTCTGTGTGTTTTTCTTATTCCTATTCTATACTTTTTCATTTCAAATTATCTTATATTTCTCAATGATAAAATTCTTTCTTTCTTTTCTAAAGTTAGTTGTCATTTATCGCATGTTAATTTGGAATATATTTGAATCCATTTCATTAGAGAGTACTTCCGAAGCAGATAGTGCTGAAGACGAAGACGTCGATGATGCAACTGCGGAGAGTGTCCCCGATGCATTCCAAGAGGCTCCTCGCAAGAAACGCCCACGCTTACGAGTGGATAACCATAGCAACATTGGTTGGACAGAGAATGATTGCACACCTACTCTTCCGGTATTTCATGGAGATACTAGGGTGGTGGATGGGGTTGGCCTGGATGAATCGTGCGAGGCAATTGACTTTTTCTTTCACTTTTTTGACGCCGATATTATGCGCACGATGAAAGAGCAAACCAATCTTTACGCCCGGCAAAATATTCGAAGCAAACGAAGTGAAAATAGACTTTCACCTAACAGTAGACTTCATAAGTGGAAAGCCGTAACTCTGAACGATATAAAAAAAATTTTAGGCATCATTCTTCACATGTCAATCAGTGATAGGCCATCTTTATCGGATCACTGGTGCAGTGACCCTGTTGTATCCTGTAATTTTTGCCCAAATGTCCTAAGCAGGGACAGATTTTTACTTATTTTATCAAATTTACACATGGCTGATAATAGCAGATTGAAAAGGAAAGGAGAGCCAGGTTTTGATTCCCTGTATAAAGTTAGGCCATTGATTATGTCACTCGTACAAAAGTTCAAATCAACATACAAAGTTGGTGAAAACATTACAATTGACGAAGGCATGTGCCCTTTCAGGGGTCGTGTAAATTTTCGTATATACATGCCCGACAAGCCCAATAAGTATGGAATGAAAATCTTTATGCTTTCTGAAGCTACATCTGGATATGTTTGGAATTTTGAGGTTTACCAAGGAGAAGGAATTGATAATTCAGTGCCAGCTCTGGTAAAGAGATTGCTTGATTCCCTTGTGAATACAGGCCGCACACTTTTCACGGACAGATATTACAATTCACCTGATTTGGCCATGGAACTTGAGAAATTGAATACAGGTCTAGTTGGTACTGTCAATAAAAGTTCTCTATGAACCCAAATTGCTGAAAAGAAATGAGCAAGTTTTCCGACGGAAAGGAAATGTTCTACTGACACGCTGGAAAGATAAAAGAGATGTCTGGATGGTATCTACGAGGCACAGAGCAGGAATGTCTACTTATACTGACAAAAGAGGAAGAGAAAAAACCAAACCATTATGTGTGATAGATTATAATAAACATAAATACGGAGTTGACCTAAGTGACCAGAGGATGTCCTATGCTACTTTTAGTCACCGAAGTTTCAAATGGTGGCGAAAGCTGGCATTCCACCTAATCCTAATGGGAACATGCAATGCTTGCGTTCTATATAATAAAATCAAGAAACAGAGGCTTGCTGTAACATCCTTCATACAACAAGTGTGTACAGAGTTGGTGCTGATAGAAGATCACCCTACGAAACGGAATACTTCTCAATTAGCAAGATTATCTGAAAAACATTTTATTGAAAAGATTCCTTTACCAGAAGGAAAAAAAAGTGCTAGACGAAGATGTGTCGTTTGTTCAGAGAAAGGTACGCGAAAAGACGGAACAGCCAGAAGGAAAGATACCAGCTGGTATTGTAAAGACTGTGATAAGGGATTCTGCCCGGGCGAATGTTTCAAGCTATATCACAGCAAGAAAGTGTATGACAAATGATTACTGAATATTGAATGTAATTTTTCATAAGTAGATGCTACACTTTTTTATGATCCACAGAACAAAAGCTATTGTACATGTTGCTATAATTGATGACTTAATCAATAAACATAAAAGTAAACTTTTTGAAATATTTTAAAAATTACGAAAAAAAGGGTTTTTTTTTAAAGAGATAACAAATATTAAACATAATGTAATTATAAAACCAACTATGTTAGCATTTAACAGAAGCTTTAAACTTTGATACTAAAAAAAGAAAAATTAAATATAATAACTATTTACCTATCAATTGATTTTTTATTAATGCATAAAATGGCCAGCACTGAGCCGTGAACAGGGAATAACCTATTTAGCACTCAAAGTGTTAACCGGTATGTATTTCCATCAGGCTGTAGAATGTACCTAACTCCCTCCCACTCCCACCCCAGGTGTGCCCCCAACCGCACCATGTGCGAATCGCCGAGCAAATCAAGCGGATCTAATAATTAGAGTCGAAGTTATAATCTATCCAGGTGTTCATTCGATAGATGCCTTTTTCAGACTTATTTACATAGTTACGGGGATAAAAGTTTTAACAGATTGCTAAGACGGCAATGTTCTCTATATGACTATGAACTATTTTGATAAGTAACTTTTCCTCATGAAGATACATCGAAATGAAATAATATCAATAGGTCTCATTTTCTCCTTTGTTACTGACCGTACCTGTGCTGTTTGTTTCTTTTGCTTATGGGAGTAAAAGGCACCTCTTGATATCCCCCATTCCCATGCATAGCCTTGGAATTGCCAATATTTCAGATGCACTTGGCTAAAATCTGATCACCTTTTAATAAAATCACTATTGTTCGTTGCAGAACCTCGATTAAATGACATTATTAATACTTCACTGTCAGGATTACGGCTACCAAATTTATTAATCGCAAAGTTTCTGCATTAGTAAAGCAAAACATGTACCACAACTGGGGAAATCTTACAGAGGAACCTCAAGCACTGATGGTTGTCTCCAGATGAGCCCCTGGTCGAGGAATGGACCGGGAAAGGGTCGTGCTCAAGCTTTTAACACCAATTGCTTTACAAAGAATGACGTAAATCAAAAATATCAACTGGCTGGATTTTACCAATCTTTGAATTGATGACTTATTATGATTATGCAATGACATATTACTTGTACTATCTATTTTAAAATGGCTAAGATGATAAAAAAATGAAGTATCAACATGATTTGACAACATGATAATTGTAATGGAAAGAAGCATCACGGGCCAAAACCTACGTTGATTTGTATGATAAAGAAAGACTCAAATGAAGCATTACATTAACAGTGGGAGGTTGATGAGTAGTGCACAAAAAAGGGTGATCCCTTCCTCGTGCACCACTCATATTATCTACATAGGTACTACTCTGGTATGATATTCCCTCCCCCTTCAAAATAATTGGCTAGCAGTTATTTGGATATGGGATGCTCTGCAGAGGAATGGAATGCATTCCTGGAATGCCATATGAGAATGCGATCTTTGGAATCATTAAGGATTCCACATCAAGCATTCCATTCTTAATGAAAAATAATGTTTCCAGATTTTTAGTGTCTGGCACTGCACAAAAAGCTAGAGCCAGAAAACATTTAGTCTAATTCTTTTTGATGGGTAGTTTGAACCTGCAATATCTATCTAGGTATCAAGCAAGACTAGCCAAGAAAAGATAGCAGGAGGGGGAGGAATGAGCACATTTTTGGGTGGTTCCTTTGAATGGGGTACACTTTTGGCTACAGGTGAAGTTTAAACAAGGCGTACATTTTCAAATACAAGCAAAATAAAAGACATTTTGATCAATTTTTGAATCAATCAACAACCAATTTTTCTGGTCAAACAATCAAACGATGTGTTACACAAGCGATGCAGCTAAGCTAGCCCCAAGCAGGACTATAAGGTATAATGCATAATAAAGGAGTTTGTTTTGGTATGCCTTAGATACATACCCTTTCTCTGTTTGCAGGAGAGGATTATCCTGACCTTTCTTCACAGTGTGTGCCCCATTCACATCAGGGATCCGCAGTCAAATGCTGGTTGGTGTAGTGGAATAACAAATTTAGAACTTATTGTGCAGTTGGCAAATTGGACATTCTTTACGTGTAGTTATACAACTACAAATTTTAAGTGGAGTTCTATCATTATTTTAAAAGCAGTTTGTGTGGAAAAGAATATCCTAACTAATTGTTGTAGAGAGCTTAATATTATTGATAGAATTTCATTTGAATGCTATCAATACATAGCAAAAACTTACAGAATTCATTTCCGATGAAACTAAAATCGATGCTTCTAAAACATGTTTTTTAGGAAAGCCATTGCATAAACAAATAGCTGATTGCACTCGCATGTTGTTAAGGGGTGCTCAAGCAGGAAAAGGAGGAGATAATCTCAGCCTGGTGCCAGAAAAAAGTTTGGCACCGCAATGGGCCCCAGCCCATGTTAGGAAAACACGTACCAGCGAGGATCCTTGCATAGTGAAAGCTACATACACCCATGTCTCGTATAGCGCAATTTCGATTAGCGCAATTTCGATATAGCGCAAATTCGTTCCTCGGGGAAACATTGCAACGCAGTGTAGCCTAATCACATATCTTAAACGCTCTCGTGATAAAACGTGAACTTGCGCTAAGTACACACGAAATTTCTATCAATTTACGCATATTAATATTATTTCTTGCCTCAAATCTTCTTTTTTGTTCATATATTCATTCGAAATTCATTGCTGTGCAATTGCCAAAAGTATTACTCGTCATTGGGTCCAGATAGCCGGCCCACCGAAGATTTATCTCGTCTCCTTAACAGAATGATAATAAATAATTTAGATCGTTAATTAAGCGTGGGGCTAGTGGAAATGAGTTTTTTTTCAGCAATACGATTTGAGACGTATTTTTGCCGTCGTAGGTTACCGGGCGATTGACTTCCAGGTAGAGTGTCTACGCTAAATCCTTCAAGGTCATCGGTATTCACGGGGGAGAAATGGAGCGGTGGCCGAGTTGCGCATGAATAGCATCGACACATAAAAGGGTCCGCTATAGAGTCTCAAACACAATGGCTTCGTTCCCTCCCCGCAGTCTTAGGCCTTCTGCGTCTCAGGAATACAGTTCAGCAGAAGAAGGTGATTTAGATAGAGCCATACAGAGTAAAAACCAAGAGAATATGGCAAAAAATAGGAATGCGTGTAGAAAAATCAAGAATTTATCAAGAAAAACCATAAACCTACAAGAGAAATTGATATAGGTCAATTGCTTTGAAAATGGAGAGCTTCAAAGCGATATTGCGCAGAAGTTTTAACTCACGATGCCTTATTCTGAATAAAGACGAAGTTAAAACATCAGTGACCTCAGCCGCACTAACTTCAACCAAGCGGTCTACACAAACGGAAAGTTCATGGTGAATCAGTACAAAAAGACGAGAGTGGTAATCGCTCCGAGACATTTAGTGAAAGCTCTGGTTGGTTCCAGAATTTAAACGGCAAGCAGGTATTTTTAGTGCGGCGATATCAGGTGAATCTGCAAGTGTTGATAGCGCAGTCACCACAACATTTTCTGATGAACTCCAAGCTGTGATTGAAAGTGGCTCCTTTCCCCCTCAACTAGTTTTTATTGTTGACGAGACGATATTCTTTTGGAAAAGAATGCATTCTCGTTCATTCATTTTCAGGGAAGGAAAACCTGGGTCAGGTTTCAAGGCATTTAAAGACTGTTTCACGTAGCTGCTAATGACTCGGAGGACTTCAAATTAAAATGATTTATCATTCATAAACTCCGCTGGCTATGAAATGGCATTTGAAGTAGCATTTTCCTGTCATTTCGATGAGCGACAAAAGGGCCTGGGTGACACAATAGTTGTTTTTAGACTAGTTTGAAAAATCGTCAACTGCCGGCAACGCATTACGATCCCCTGAGATAGCAGATGTTAGCCCACCCGCACGACAGGATGGAATTTCGAAAGCACGTAAGAATTTTTTTTAACGTGAATAAAAGTCTTTGAATGCGTGAATACTATCTTTAAAGATGTTTTAAACTATAAATATTTATAGAAATAACTTTTTCTAAGGCTTTTTATGGGAATATAGATGTTTTAGAAGAAATTCAATACCCAAGATCTATGCTACCAGGAACGCACCCCATCTTCCCTATGTTAAAACGCTCTCGTATAACGCAAATTCGTATAGCGCAAAGACCCCAAGGAACGCATCCCTTGCGCTATACGAGACATGGGTGTACTGGCAATGCTAAAAATGTGTTTTGGCATTCATGAGGGAAGTAGCATTTTCTAATATGTGTCCCCATCAAGAAAAGGTTATGATGGTATTTCCCAAACATTTCGGGGGGGTTGAACCCCTGAGTACCCTACTCACAAGGACCTTGTTTTTGGGGGTCTAAGGCCCCCCAGCCTTAGCCCCCCTTCCCTTTACTGAATTTTTGATTAACAGAGTGCATTCGGCATTATTGTCCACCACATTAACCAAACATCATGCTCCGTCTGAAATAAAACCTTGACGAGGTACGTTAACGTACCTCGTCAAGATCTGGCATTGTTTTTTATCGTCTTTTCTCGTCTAAAATAGCTGAAACAACTTAAAAGTTACCCATCCGACATAAAGATAAGTAATTCAATAACACATCTCATATCGGAATGAACATAATTTGGAGAACGACGGCGACATGAAAGCATTTCAGAACCAGTGAACACAGTGCACATGAAAATAGCACAATGGAAGTACATTTAGGCACACATTCTTATTGATTAATCTTTGTGAGAATATCATTGTCACGTTGAATCGAAATCAGGTGAGGTTATCATGAAAAACTTAACAATTAATAACATACATTTGCGCGAAGATTAATGGAAAATTCCAAGCTTATGATGCTATAAACATTCAACTCCAAGAAAAAAGGAGAAAAGTAGATAAACTTACTTATTATAGTCGTGTTGGTGGTCTTGAAAATCTAGAACAGTCAATACAAAGCAAACCTGTCTCATTTCACTCAAGTTTCCCGGCAGACACCACGACAACCAGCACTTATCGCTGCTACCTTGTTCACCCAGTGCCAATCTGCCAATCATGCTCATGGAGACGTCGAGAACTATTATGCTCCATATTTAAATGCTCTTTACGATGCGACAAACGTATTATTCAAAAGTTATCATACTTCGCTGGAGAAATTACTCATTTTATACTAAAAATCATTACTTTTCATCCTTTTTAGACGTAAACTGCCCTTATTCAGTATTCCACCGCTGTATTTTTGTCTAAATTTGATTTTTCCAAATAAAATTGGAATTATGCATTTTCTCAATTCATTATTTTTGGCGATGACCTCAACCCATTTACGCCTAACATTATCGTATGGTTACGGTAAGAAGTTTCCTTGCAATCTCAACGGAGTAAAGTGTGGCTAAAATTTAACGCAAAGCTCTTTGGCGTCTAAATGCTGCCAGATAAGAAGACAACCGGTAATTTTTAAACTATATATTCGCCTTAGACCAGACAAATTCAGTCACATGCGTCGCAGTATGACTACACGTAAAAGACCCAGCTACGAAATCTTCCTTACATTTTCCGAAGCACGCAAAGCTATAACAGAAATATATGTAAAATTGACATGGAATTTACCACAATTTCGTTATGACCGCTTTTTCGACGCGAAAATTCCCGCGCATAAATAAGTCGATTCATGGGCGGATCTAGGTGGGAGGGCACAGGGGCACGTGCACCCCCAGGACCCTTAAAAAATATGCTACATTTTTAATACGGTGCCATTATCAATGCGTTCTTTTTGTATTACGAGGTATCCTTGTGCCCCCTAGAACAAAATCGTGGGTACGGCCTTGCTTGCGCCCCCTCCAGAAAGAAATCCTGGATTCACCCCTGAGTCGATTCATACAAATATTTTCAATCCAAATGTCGGAACTAAAAAACGAAATGAAAACGCCAAAGATCACGTATTTATTAGACTTTGAAATAAAGTTACTTTATCAATAATTGGAGAAAATTTACGACGATATTTACGTGCAATGTCAGAAAATTTAAGCGAAAGCCCTCACTCAATAATTTTCTCCATGTTTTGGATAAAAAACATACAATATTTAATAATTGAAAACTCAAGGTTCAGGTGGCTCGATCCTCCGCTCTCACTCACGCCAGTTGTGCCGAATAGTGAGGAATTTGCCCTTGAAATGGGCGTAGGAAGAAGAGACTGCGATGAATCGCTTCAAAAAATGGGGCTTAGCCGTAGCCACCTAGAAAGTGGCTCGGTGGCTATGTCTTAGCCGGTTATATCAATGCGTGGGCCGTAGCTGTTAATGGATTGGTAAATTGGACTAAGTACTCAATAGTTGAAAGTAAAGGGGAAATGAGTAACATTTATGTGAATTCGTTATATTAGTAATCGTAAGGTAAATCGGCCTCATCAATGCTCGCAGTTTAATCTTGCCCATGAGTAACGTTTTTCCTCCTTAATATTTACGGAAATGGCAATAAATATGCAATGGATTTTTCTCGGACTTCTTAACGGGTCCATCGAAACGTCAACAGAAATGCAGTGTCCTACCCGAAAGGAATCCTTAGAACTGGCACGGAAATCAGAAAGATACGACGACTGAATGAACAAGTAAGAGGCATCGCACGGGTGTTTGGCAGCGTTTGAGAGAGTTAATTTATTACTTTTATCGTCATTAAAATTAGGACCGTAGCCCAGTGGTAGATTAAGGTACGGCTCACTCACGCAATTAACAGAAAAATTGGAAGCATTGAAATCTTTCATGTAGCTTATCAATTAAAGGATTTTTCTACCTTTCCGTTTAACCAGGCTAATAAACGGTTTAAAAATGATTGACGAATACCACAAAGCCACTCGTATACGCATATAAAGCCTCAGGCGTAATATCGCTGAGAGGTATTGCACACCAAAAAAGCACCTCGCATATTAATGAACCTCTTAAAACAACGATCTTAAACAGTCCCTTCCATAGCCCGAAAAATTTCACGGGGAGAAAAAGGATGGGTTCATTAGGAGGGATTTCGCATACGACCATTCTCTACAGCATTTCGGTTGAGTCCCCTCCGCTAATACGACTACGACCTCAAACTACACTGGAAAACCATTACGAAAACACACGCCCGTAAAATAAACATGTGAAAAAGAGAAGTCGGGTGTGCCCAGAGCCAATCACCTTAGAGTTCGCGTGTGTGGCATATGAAGAGATGCTTCGGCCCGGTTTTCCTTACGACCTACCTGTAAAGCTCGACTGAATTGTGTTGGGGACATAGCAAGTGGTCCACTTGGTCTCCCCGACCTCTCAATTACAACAAAATAAAATCCATCCGCTTATATCGCTTATAATTCATCTCCAGGGTTACCAAGTTGGACGGTCAAATCCTGCTTCTTAAGTGAAAAACTGAATTTCAATGAAATTAATGACCATGTATTGAATTATAACGCGAGAATACTACCATGTCTATTCTTCAATCAAATTAAGAGCTAAAGTCAGGAAAATTCTGCTAAAAAGATTTTGAAAAGCGAATTAAAGAACCTCTCCATCGAAACAAATGCTTTATTTACAGTCCTCACATTACCTTAGATAACTCCGCCTGTATTTTTACTTTATTCTCAAATAGAATAATAAGCGCTCTCGAAGATTAAACTCAAGTAAAGTATCTTTAATCCGTCAAACGGTGTTTTTTAGTTAAATATACCTCAATTAAAAATTCAAATACATGAGCACATAAAAAACATCCGCATCGAATCCTATGCTAATTTTCTTATCTTGGGTCATATATAGATAGACGAAGTCCTATAAGAGTATGTGTATCCCATCCAGCATGCATATATATAGCAAAAATATAAAGCACTAATAACAAGAGGAATAGTGATAAATTAAAAAAAAAATATATGGCCCACAAAGAAATACGCATGGAAATTAAGTGCCTTCATTTCAAAAAGAAAATCACTCTGTAGTTGCACTTTTTGTAAATCGAGGTTCAACAACACTCCAAATAAATTTCGAGGCCTATTTTACGCTATTACCACAGACGTCCATGCAGAGGAATGCCTCGTTTTCTGCCTGAATTTGATAAATCACATTATCATGAATGTAAACTTCAGTGGACGATCCTAATTAAAATTTATTTCCCCGTCAAACTTGGATATATATGTCTGTCAGCAACGCGAGTGGCGACTTTAGTAAACCCATTTAAATTCGCGATGGGTAACAACACGAAGCCGATTAGAAGATCCTCTTCCTAATATTCGAGGAAAAAAAATTGATTTTTTTACCTTGAATTATGACCTTCAGATAAAGGAGTATTGATTTAAGAATCAGATCCTTCATTCATACATACATTTTATGAAAAATCCCAAATGCCAAATTAGGAGTGAAAGCACTGCAGCGCGTAAGAAAAGTGAAATGTAACCGCTGCAAACAAAACAATACCTGCATATCAAATAGTCATTCAATTGTCCTTAGATCACAGTAATTGGAAAATCAGGGGTTTTAGGGGGTCAAAGAAAAAGTGTCACTAAAGTTAATCACATACTACTTCACTGACTCATACTTCCAAGACTAGGGTTGACACCTTGCTTGTCCAGATACTCCACCTCATGCGTCAATAACAAATGACCTCCGTATAGCCGTTGGTGGTGAACTGGTTGATCTGCAGACCTCGTCAATAACTTTTCCAACCAAAAACGCTATGGTAAGTTAGCTCGGCTGCCAAGGTAGTGCAAAATAAACATCATAAACATTTGCCGCACGCGTGAACCCTGGCGATCACAAGTTGACAATATCGGTGTATGCTGACTTGAGCATAATTGAAAACTTGGACATCTTAGCAACCATGCTGCTTATGCCATCCCTTTGACATCGGTGGTTACCATCCCTGTGTCCTCACTAGGGCCTCGGTAGTTTTCTTTGATTTAAAAGTAGTGTTTTCATTTTCTCAAGACCTTTAACCGCGGTTGTGTCATTTTCAACTAGGTATTCAGAAGTTTATCAATCTCGAAATCTTTAAGCAAGCAAAACCCATGCAAAATTTAACATATGGACCCACATCGTGAGTTCAACAATGTTCTAATTTCTACTATTTAGTATTAGTAACTAAAATGAAAACCAGGAGTAAAAAATATAATTATGAATTTTTCACCAGTAAATGACACAAAAATAATCTCAAAATATTGATACTCTCAGCGGAAGCCATCAACATGGATGGCAGGATAAAACTCTGACTGGGCGCATAATAACAGCATCGAAGAAAAGCCTACCAAAAAGGGATTCAAAAAGCGCAGTTCTTCAAATTTTTATTAATTCAAACTAATTCTACATATACTTACAAAAAATAATATGCACCAAGGTAATAGAAAAATTATTGCCATATTTTAGCATGCTGACATTTGAATTGACATTTTTAGCATTTTAGCAGTTGAATTTTACAAAAAATCCCCAATACCAACGAAAAGGAGGAACAAAAATGTATTTTACAAATATGCTTAAATGGGAATTAGTAAATTTTAATTTTAAAGAATATACCATCACACAACACAACATTATCAAGAGCAGAGAAAATGAATAAAGACAGTAAATACATTTTAAATTACTTTAATTCCTTAAAAAAACACAGCAATACTTATTCACCATATCATAGTAATGAGAAAATAAAAAAAACAATACCAAAAATTAGTGGGCAAAATCAGCTATGATAATAAAAAAGTGAATGAAAAATAAATCAGTAATGTCACCATGAAACATATTTCGACCAAAAGAATAAGAATAACGAAATATGAAAACATTATAAAGAGTACAAAATTACACGAGACAAAAACTAGGCAACATTATATCACTTCAAACCTATTAATACAAAGCACATATACAGAATTTGAAATTGCACTAGGATACCATACTGCTTTAGCCAGAGGAAAGTCCAACGCTATAATTCAAGCAGGAGATATCATAAAAGATTCATTAAAATCAACAATTCATTGGTATAGACTTTCCTCTGTTTATCCCCCTCCCCACGTAGAGGGAGCAGTTTGGATTTTGAGGGGGAGGGAGGGTGGGGAGGGATTTTTAGTGAAAGGAAAGGACAGTTAGTGTCAGTATTGCTACTAACACTACCATTAGTACTACCACTACAAGCACACACTCATTCATAAAATCACATTCCAATCACTCATTCATCAAATCACATTCCAATCACTCATTCATCATTTCACATTCCATTCACTCATTCATCAAATCACATTCCACTCTCTCATTCATAAAATAACATTCCATTCACTCATTCATCAAATCACATTCATCCATTCATACAGCCCTGCCTACCTAAATACTACTTATTACGCCTGAATTAATTAAACGCCTAAATACGGAATCGTGGCCACGATACACGAAGACCTGCCTAATCTAATTTTTTTCTAATCGACGCTAAGACGCAATATAACATCCCTGCTCTCCTGCCGCAAATCCTAACTATAGCTGGAATAAAATACATGCATCAATAAAAAATATACAAACACCCTGTACAATAATTGCAACAAAAAATGCAAAAAAACGACCATCTTCAGGCTTGGTGTCTCCTTTCTTCCTATCTTCATTCTTCCTTTCTTCACGATAATATCCTCAATTCTCTAGTTGTCGGCGCAGTAACCTTCAGGTATCCATTTCATGGTCCTGAACAGTAGTCTCCAAAAGCAATCGCTGCCGTTGTCCACAAGCTAGACCTGTGGTAATATAACAAAAAAATTCTCATAATCCAACAAAGGAGACCTAAAAAGTTAACTCAGCTCAGGAATATCATTTCGAGGAAGACGTTTCGAGAATATTAACTTTTTAAGTGTCTGGAAAATTTTAAAATTAAAAAATGCAAGTGTAGGTAATTCCAAATTATTTGACGCTTATCTAATGGGCAATATTTCAATGTATTTTCATTATTCTTTAAAAATTATAAAAGATATGATTGGGTAATATTAAAAATTTTCCCGGAAATCATTAGTGAGCTGAGTGTGTTTTTGATATAATTTTTTACGACTTACTAAGACTTCATGGGTATTACTAAAAATTGATAGTAAAAATGTATGTAAAATTTTATGAAATGGAAAACAATAATTACATTATAAAAATCAATACGATGACATTATTTAGAAAGACGATAACAGAAGTTACAAATATGGCATCCATATTAAGGACACCACACCTATCCAGGAGGTTGTATTTTTAATAATTTCTTGTAGGATGTAATTTAATAATTAAGTCTTATGATACGAAAGAAATAATATAAGTTAATTCTCAAGATCACGCAAAGACCTCTAGGTCTAAGTATTAACTTCAGAAACAAAACAGCCGAAAAAAATGAAAATATATGTTGATTTTTCCGACACCATTGGCGTAATAAATATTTGATAGCAAGAAAAAAAGCGTCAACGGAAAATAAGTACCCAAAATAAAAAACAAAAAATAGTATCAATGTAACATTATTGTTGCGACTTTTTTTTTAATATGTCACTTATACTGGGAATATATAATTCGCGGAAAAGTTCAGAAAGGTAGAAAATATGACCGGAATCTCATGTTTCCCTCAGGTAGGGTCTCCGAGGAAGTTATTACTTGAGCGCGATTGACGGACGCTGAGTTACCAAAAGCAAAGCCAATATGGAAACCTCGACCACCACATTACAATGAGAAAATTAAACAGCAAAGTAAATCCTTATGATAGATTCAAGAAAATCCCCATAACTATTCTTCATTCGAATTCTTTAATTTGTTAGAAATGAAGTTTCAAATCGAAATATATGAAAACAAACGCTATCGTCGTCGTCAACCAATCAATGCCGTGAGATTCAGTGCGGGATTTAAGTTTTGTGAGTGTTACAAAAAAGCGCGAAATCATTATTAAAATTAAAGCGCGGGTGCGGTTGAATTAAATCTTTTCGCGTAGGAAATGTGAAAATATTTATTTATTTTCTCACGCAATCATTACTTTCAACATCAGGGTTCCTGAATGTAAAAATTATAGTGCACCTACGTGATCACTAAATAATGGTTCTGAACTGAACTCAAAACTAGGAAAAGGAATGAATGAAATCTTACCGTCTGCCTGCGGAAACGAACTGTATTCTTCCGATCTCTTTGCACGTGCTTTAATCGAGGCCTCGAGTAGTCAACTCACACAATACCATCCAAGGAACTCTGCAAATGTAAAAAAACGAACACTCATTAAGAGAAAAAGCAATGTCCTCGAAAATCGGCTTCATGGCCGAACCAATGAACAAAATTTTTTAAGGCGCATGGACGTTACAGAGGGAATAGGCTCACCTTTTAATTGGATTTAAAAACTTCGAGTGAAAATTAAAATTTCCCGTAATGCAGGGGAAATGAAAATAATATTCAATTAATTAGTAATACTTATTATTATAAAACTATTCCAATCAAATATGACTATATATTTGTTTAAATAGGAAAAATTGCAATATTTTTTCATAACTTTTCAATTCAATTCAAAGTTAGTATAGGTCAATGAAATTATATCACTTAGAGTTACTAAGTACCAAGTACAATTTTCAAACAGTAGTCTGTGACTAAGTTGAGGAGGATATTAAGTTCATTTGTTAACTTTAATGGCATTATGGTCAAATTAGAAGTTTAGTGTAAGCACAATTGAGTTCCGTTAATGAATGCAACATTGAAAATTATCAAGCAACTCGTTAATTTAAAAATTTATATGGGAAAAATGAACCAAATTTGAATGACTATTATGAAATCATACCGCTCCTTATCTGCTGCAACGCGTGTAGAGCCGCAAGAAGCCGGCTCGGTAAGGTGCACCATCCCATCTTCTTCCATGTGTCTTCTTTCTCCTTTTCTCAGCATGTCCAGCGATGTCTTGCGGACCTAGGGAGAGAGCGGGTTAGTGCATACACAAATAAATAACCCTTCCCAGGATTTGCACCACTCCAAAGCAGCACTCAAGAACGTGACAATGGCACCGATAGGAAATTTCCTACCTAGCCATAGCCACATTCCTGCATGACGCAATGGAATTCGTAATGCAAAACCACGGCACAAAAAACTAAAACTAATGCACGGAAATAAACGCCTAGCCTTACGCAAATTTATGTTCATTGGCCATAAGGGCCCAAAGCTAAGATGCCGTCTTCTTCTGGTACCGCGATGCCATCCTCTTCTGTCTTCTCTTCTTCCGATGAATCTTCATTCTTCTCTTCATATCCAGCGATGGCTTGCGGACCTAGGGAGAGAGCGGGTTAGTGCATACACAAATAAATAACCCTTCCGAGGATTTGCACCACTCCAAAGCAGCACACAAGAACGACGCAATGGCATCGATAGGAAATCATAAATTCCCTACCTAGCCACAGCCCCATTCCTGCATGACGCAATGGAATCCGTAATGCAAAACCACGGCACAAAAAACTAAAACTAACGCACGGAAGAAACGCCTAGCCTTACGCAAATTTTTACTCATTTGGCCAGAAGGGCCCAAAACTAAGCCGCAAATATCGCACACGTCTTCTTGCGATGCTCCTCTTCTTTCTTCTGTGAATACTTGCGTCTTCAATCTCCTCTTCTTCGTGAAGTCTTCCTTCCTTGAAGTCCAGCGATGGCTTGAATCTGTGAAGAGGTAAGATTAGTGCATGCACAAACAAACAAATAAATAAATTACACTAACATGCAAGCCCTAACGCGACGCAACGGAAAATACTCGCACCACACGCAAATATAAAAAATCACACGCAGAAAAATATCACACGAAATCACACGATAGTTAAAAAAACACACGCAATCGGATTCTTGCCGTTCTTCGAGCTCAATTTGATGTCTTCAATCTTCATAGCTGGAAGGCAAGAGTTACAGACATGTTACAATTAAATACAAAAAAGTACACACAGTTCAGGCGAGGGGTTATCAAATTCCACTCATTCCCGATACACACGCACATTATCTTCCCTCTTCATTCTTCGAGGCCCCCTGCGATGTCTTCAATCTTCGGGGCCTCAGCTACATCTCCTTTCTTCATTCTTCACTCCTGCAATAAATGGTGTTAGTACAAAACCCACCCAAATACCTTAAAAATCTACACACACAAAAATACCCACATGGATTTCCTGCCTAAGAATGCATTCTTTGTCTTCTGGGACCGGTCTCATTCGTAGTAAATAACTTTAAAGTGCACTTTCTGGTACCTTTGTTTCAGCGCTGTTTCGAAACCTTTTTGAACCTGCTCCTTCGAGCCGTTACCTTTCGTGTACTTATGTTACCTAGAGCTCGTGCTTTGATAATCGAGGGTGAATTCACTTTCCACCAGGAGCCTCTCATAACTCCAGTTGTGTGTTTCAGGTCGGCCCTATTTACCATTTCACGTTCAAGATTACCTGATGTAAACCTGATGAAAATATACGGCAATTCACAGCGTCCGAGGAAAACTGCACTCTTACCAGCCTTCAACTCAAGTCGATGAATGGTGTTCTAATTCTTCAATATTCATTCTGAAATTTAAAAAGCAAAAATGTGGATTAATATTCTAGTCAAATCTCTCCGAATAACATAAAAGAAATTAGCATTGGATGTCCCGCGAGGCCATCGTCTTCTTCTCTTCTTCTTTATTCTTCCTGCTCCACCTTTCATTCTTCCCCTCACGTCCAGGGATGGCTTGCACCTAGAAGAGAGCAAAAAATTAAATTAAATTCGGGGGTTAGACTATTAAACATGGGTCACTCCACCTTAATTCAACAAACGTTTGTCCCTAAGAGACTCAGATTTTTATACCTGTATGGGTCTACATCAACCTCAAACTAAATACCCTGAGATCATTTTTTCATATGTGGTTTTAATACGTTATCGATTTTTTTCCAAAACATTTGCCATTTATCATATAAATCCCACAATTTGACTATCAGATTGTCTTAGAGCCATTATTTATTGCTCATTTTACAGCTAAGTCCTTTCGGAAGTCACTCTGAGTAAAATATTTATAAAGTGCACTTCCCTATTATTATTATATTTAAATGTTTAAAACATTGTAAATCAACTTCTCTAAAATAATCCATCTCAGAATTTGCCCACGCATTTACTTTTTAGAATGTAGGCTCATTCATTGCATTAGAATTACAAGAATTAAATTTAAATCAACCCCTGAATGATATTTTTTTTAAATATGTGAACGTTTACTTTTTCTCCCGTACGCATTTCCGATTACTTTTAATACCAGTCTATGGACGTGTACTGATAGACTGGTAGTCTATATCATACTAGTATGACCTACAGCTTCATCTATAAACTGTCAACCATGAATTCATCAAAATCTGAGACCCTACGGGACAAGCTTTTTTGTAATTGAGGTGGAATGTCTGAAACTATTATACCCGTCTGTCTTTAAAAATCGTGAAAATGGATGCTTAAACAATGGCTGTTTATTTAAAGAGAAGGACATCCAGAAAATTCTCTAGAAATTCACATTTTTCTTCATTGACTGTTAAACAACGGGACGGGCAGTAAAAGATTTGTATAAGTATGTAAACTAAATTAGAAATATATAACTTCAATTATTATTAGAGCAACACTAGAGAATTCGTAGAATAAGCAGTACCAAAGAAATACATAGCAAACAAACATTTTGGGAAATATTACACCGTATCCACTTTTTTGTTTTAAAAAATAGGCAGACAGCAAAATTTAAATATCTAGCTCAAAAAATTGAAGTTATTGACCACACGATGTTAGTATATTACAAGTTGAACAAGGTTTTTAATACGGAAGCTCATTTTTAATCAATAATCAGAGTCAATATTTACATAAAATTTTCATTCTCTCTTCACATAAATCGTTGAAATTGATACTGGAAACAAAGGAGGCAGTCAAGTGAACCTTATTTCTATATTTCACGGGTTATCCTATTGGTAAAATGAAAAATCAATAACTTAAAACCATGACACTTGACTACTAACAAAGTCAATATTCGTCTGGACGGTTTTTGACACGAAAAACGAAAGCTGCAAGTTTTGGTCATTTATTTTCCGAATGCCGCAAATATCCGTTTCGTTGCCCTTTTATGCCGGTCGCAGTTACGCGAAGTCTTATCTGGACCCAACAAAGCGGGACATACCCTCGAAATCCGGGAGCAGGTACCCGGACAGTTCGTCTCCTATTACCCCTTTTTGTGGTATGGAATACGGATTATTCAGTCAGTTTTTTAAATAAGCATTTGTTCCTTTCTCAAAAAATATAAACTAATAATTAAATTCTTTGTCTTTTATGGACAGTTTACAATTTTTAAATGAAAATTTACCGTATATATTAACTTGTATCTCGATTTCAATGAAAACATTAACATATAAATTGTTGATGCTTTAAATCCGTAAATTAGGACGATACAGCTCCGTTCAAAAGTTGACAATGCACGGAAAAAAAACGATAAATTACATTCGTAGTCTGCAACATACGGGCAAACAACAATTATCCATGTAGCTAATTCACAAAAACTAATCATGAGTTGACCCGGAACCAATTCCGCTGCTAGGGCTATCAACCCGGAAAGGAGGAAGAGCAGCTGTACTTTGAATCCGAGATAATGCAGAGAAGTCGAAAAAGGTTGGCGCTGAGAGAGTGTGATTGTCCCTAAGACCCTTCTTAATCAATGTCCTGCAAAAATGGTCCGTACAGAGGAGACGGAAGGGACCCTTGGGGCTCAGTCCAACAGTCATGATAAGGAAACAACACCACTGTGTCGAAAGGGTTAATGGATACCCCCAAAGATGTAATATTCGTTAGAATATGCTTGTATGATACAGAGTAAATATATAGTTGACAGACGAAAAGGGTATATTTTGCTTGAATGTTGAAGAAAATAAGGAAATAAAATCCTTTCAGGAATTAAGGAAGTCGGAGTAGTAAACCAACGAAGCATTATTTTACATTAACGTCCGAAAAATATGGCTCTGTTGAGACTACAAGTGAAGGGGAAAGTGAAGGGTCTATCAATTTATAATGACAGGAACTTTGAGAATAATATGATAATAATATTAGGTTCTCTTACTTTTCACCTATATAAAGGCTTTAGTATCGAGTACGGACACGTAAAAGATATGCGTGAAAACTCCATTTGCGAAAAAATTATAAACTCGAAAGTATGAAATGCTAAAAATTAAATAAATATATTATATTTTTTCAAACTTTTCAACACAGTGGTGAAGTATATGAATAAAATATAATAAAAAGCACGGTATTATCCTGTAACTCATGTCATAAATGATTAGCCTCATTCATTAAATCGAATCACGTACTAGTTTCTGTACGCGAGAGACCTACACTTACTCAGCTTCTTTGCCTATTTATGCTTCATGTGACATTTTCTCCGATGCCCTTTGAAAGTTTAGTTACATTAGTGCCAACGAGAGTGAGACGTTCCGTATGTCAAATGCTAACTCAGCATAATATCCAGTCAGCATTATGCGAAAAATCAATGTAGAAAAAAATCATTCACCAGGATTCTAACCCAGATCCTCCCGAATGATTTTTTTCTCAGTGGGTTTTAGCACAATTTGTGCGATGTGGGTGACACGCGTAAAGTTACCACCGTGGCTAGTCCCGGTATACTTAAAAAAAGAAGCACTTATCCAGCCAGCAAACGGAAAAGGTGTTTGTCAGGGATGGCTTATCACAAGCATGTAAGCTAGCTTCCATAAATTTTTACGAAATATAATAGTAATGGAAGATGAGTTTGGTTCGTGATTTCAAATGAAACTATCAATGATCATGTAATTTACTGCGTTCCTTGGGTCCTAACTTCCTTTCTTCGCAAGATTTATCGCTCACGGACATATAAAGTTAATATGAAATTATTCATTGGCGGTATACAAAGAACTCTGATCAATTTTGCCATGTGGCAATGTTCCAACAAACATTCCAGTATTTTAATGGGCAATTATTAGTACTTCCCGATTCCCAATGAAATCATTCGAATGATAGAGATTTATATTATTGTATCAGCTTTAAACTAAGGAGCCCCTTTTCTTTTTTTCCATAAAAACCGGCACAAACTAATATTTCAGTTTTCTACAGACAAATAATGATTGAAGGGCTAATTTTAATCAAACAGAATCACTACCACTATGTAGTTTTCCTATCATTGTTCTCAGTGCATTACATATGACGTTATTTCACTCAACTCTCTTCTCTTCGGCAACCATTATTATCCTCTGTGTTGTGAAATTCTTTCAACTAATATCATCTACTACGGACACCGCAAAATAAAAGTTTCAATATTTCTGACTCTCGACAAGAGGGCAGGTGAAAAATTCTAACGAAATGAAAAAGGAAGATTACATGCGTTCTTGTCATCGTAAAGAAAAGTATTAACTCGTAAGCACCTAATATATTAATGAGCGCATTCGTAAAAATGTATACACAAACGCATTTTATCATTAATTAATCGTCACTCGTTATCCGGGAGTTATTTAGACGGTGCGTTACCCTTTTAAAGAAATAATCCACAACATATTTGAAATTATAAAAAAATATTTTTGATCACCTAAATCTACATCTACACACTAACCAGCAAGCCGCCTCAATAGGCATGTGGCAGGGGGTATTAGGTCACCTGCCGGTGACAAATAAATATGATATTCTACAACGAAATTACGCCCAGCATTTAGTAAAGTCCTTTATTGTCCACGGGGGAAAAACTAATACCCATACCTATCCGTTCGGTAAAATATCTCTCTCAACTTATCGTTTCTGTCAGACCTATAAATGTGGTGGGGCTCTGATATGATGTTCTCCGTTTTCGCTTCGAAATATATCCATTGTCAATTGCTCAAGCATTCCAAGTCTAACGCGCAGCCTCCAAATCAACAGCGGTTCCAAACCTAATTCGTTTAACATATGTGTAACACTTTCTGTACGCCCGAAGCGGGTTTATAACGAATCGTGCAGCTTTCCTTTGTATTTTATTAATTTCACGAATTAAGTCTTTCTGCACCGGATCGCATACGCTCGCTGCATATTCAAGGTGTGGCCTGGCGAGTGCGAAATAGCACCTCTCTTTTACTTTCTCATCCGAAAATCCACCCACTAAACGCTTGACGAATCCCAGCTTCTTCAGGGCTCTGACAAAAGTATTTCTTAAGGCCTGTTTACACGGTACATTAACACGTACGAGAATAAATGTATGAACGCGAGAGTAAACGACAAATGCACCGTGTAACCACACACCTTATGCGAATGGATGCACAGAAAATAGAACCTGTTCTAATTAGATTCATGCATTCATACGTGTTCCGTTCCGATCCACAAAAATCATTCATTCACGATACATTAACTCGTACGTGTCAATCTGTCGCCATAATGTTAAAAACATCCACCGTAAATACATGGCGTTAGAAGGGCGACCCGAGCAAAAAATTCACCGTCGAGCATTTGATCAGATTAAGTTCGAGTCCCCACTCTTGGCTCCACACATGGACGTTGTTTAAATTCTTTAATGGATTTAAAAAGCCAGAGTGATTACTAATATGGTGGGATGGATGGCAATTGCCAAGTGAAGATGGACGTGGATAACGTGGCGACGTAGCCATCTTCACTTCCTCTGTAGCCTTTATGTTAATACCATCCACAGCATTAGCATGCTTATAGTTGGACGAACTCTGCAAAAAAATGCACCGACACGAATTTGCTCAAATTAAGTTCGAGTTCCTACTCTTGGCTTCACTAATGAACGTTGTTTAAATTCGATTACAGTATTTTATTGTCAGAGTGATCACTAATTTCGCGATAGATGACGGCGTCGTTAGCAAATAAGCGTATTTTACTGCTAATTCTAGGGCATATGTCATTTATGTATATGCCTAATGAACAAAACGGGGCCCATTACGCTTCCTTGTGGGGCACCTTATGTCACTTCAACTACATCAGAGCTAATTCCGTATTGAACTACTTGTTACTTACGATTACTCAGAAAGTCGCGTATCCAGTTTACCACTGTTTCATCTAATCCGCATGACTGTCAATTGTATATGAGTTAATTGTGAGGTACCATGTCAAATGCTTTCTTAAAATATAAGAATAAAGTGTAATCATGTCTTTTCGATTCGACAGATTGAAGGACATCGTAAAAAAAGAGCGCGAGCTGTGTTTCCGGAAGCCGTGTGTATATAAAACATTTTCTCAATAATAAGGCAGAAGGATAGATTAAATCGAAATCCCTCCGTGAAGGGATTCAGGGCAAATTTTTGGTAGGTGGCTAATGATATTAACTCAATTTATGTTATTTAATATTATTAATGTTTTTCGCAATTTTTATAATATTATAACGGCGGATCCATCGAGAGCCTTGCGGAGTAATCATCGAGAGCGTTGGCAACGGAGGATATTGACGAGGAGAGGAGAGTGAACAAGAAGGGATTGAGAAAAATTGTGTGTTTGGAGTGACTTTAAAATAACTGTTTTTTTTATATTGGGAATAAATGTTCTTTCTAGTGTTCT
Organism: Ischnura elegans; assembly: GCF_921293095.1. Lineage (NCBI taxonomy): Eukaryota > Metazoa > Arthropoda > Insecta > Odonata > Coenagrionidae > Ischnura > Ischnura elegans. The sequence continues at coordinate 12,338,054 of NC_060256.1, forward strand.
ACACAAAAAATGATTTAAATCTATTTTGATAATTGATTTCTATGTGAATCTGAGTGAGAGTAAATGAATATCTAGTAGATGAAACGCAAGAAGAAGTCACCAAAGGCTTATTCATCTCGCAGTTAACTTTCATGTTTTACCATCCGATCTTTGGCGTATGGCCTGTTTAAATAAGCCACCAGGGGATTAAATTCTTCAGTAATAAAAAAATGAGCAATGAATTGAATCATACATAGATTACGTACAGTTGTATTAAATGATACGAGCCATCATCTTCAATTTAAATACATTCGTCATTAGCGTCACTTTGATCTTCAACAGATTCGCATTCAGTGCATTTCTCAAGCGTTATGCAGTGGACTTTTTCCGTATGTAATAAGGACATTCAAAATAGCAAATGTTTAAGTTCATAAGGATGCAAATAAAAACTAAAAAACTGCCAACATTCTAAAACGAAAAGAAATTGCAATGAACGCCAGAATCTAGAACAGGAGTACCAATCTGATCCCACAATTTTTGATATAGTTACATTTCATAATAACTGTCAGAAACCAAAGATGAAACTAATTTTTAGCAATATTTAAACGTAATTTATAGGTAATCTATTAAAAAGCACATTAATAAACTGATGACCAAGAGTATGCTGTTTTGTAATGCATCTAGAGCAGGGAATGTGAGACTAAAGATAAAGGTGGGTGGGGAAAAACTTGAACAGGTGGAGCAATTCATCTATTTAGGTAGAATATTAGAGGAAAACGGACACAGTAGTAAGACATCAGGAAGGGAATTGCATTAGGAAAGAAGGCGTTCATGTACGGACAGGACATTCTCAGAGGAAGGTTATGTAAGAGTTTAAGGAAAAGGTTGCTGAAAAGTCTGATCTGTAGCGTAGTTCTTTACGGTGGGGAAACGAGGACACTTAGGAAGGAGGACGAGAGAAGATCGGAGGCATTCGAGATGTGGGTGAGGCGAATACTGGAGAAGAAGAAGTGTTCGACGCATTCCTACGCTGTTGGAAACGCGAGTGACAAACTTGAACGGTCTGTTCGCCAGGCATTACTCGTCCCCGGTGAACGCACCACCAATGGGTGTGGTTCCCCAAAAGGTTGAAAGATAGTTTTCTTTTTCTATAGAGCGCCAGGTGCATAGGATGTGAAAGTACATCACAGTCTCTTTTGGCAAGATGGATTTGAGCAGACACAAGGTTAACTACCAAGAAGATTTAATGATAATTCACAGTCATTCTGAGATTAACAAAACTGTGCACCATTCAAAATTTTGCCTTCATTCATGCAGGTTTCTCTAGCTCATCACACACATATGGGTCACACTCTCCGACAACATTAACTTACAACACTTTATAAGACTAAAAAAATAAATAAAATATGACTCAAGTCGTTTTCCTAAGAAAATACTGCTGTTGGTACCACATACTTGTGAGAGGAAGAAAACCCTCTCCACTGCCATATGGCGGAGTATATCTTACGGAAGAAAAGAAACTCGGCCCGAATAAGAACCCTAGACGGGCGAATCGGGAGACACGGCGGGGAGGACCTGCTGATTCCGTGGTTAGAGTTGAGTGCAAGAGACCGCTCGTACGCGAATGTCGCATGTCTCGGGGGAGATACAGGGAGGGAGGGGAGGGGGGAAGTGCGAGGAGGGGAGGGGTGAGGGGAGTTGAACGCCGAAACCTGTTTTCGTGCGCGATCTGTAAATCGCGGAAATACCCCGGAATTAAAAATATTCCGTCAGCTGATCGGCTGGGTAAGGACGTCGCGGCGGAAACCGTGACAGGTGGACGGAGAGGAGGAGGAACGACGAAGTGCAGGATATGGTGGTTGAGGAGAGGCAGCTTTTATATTAGATTCGGAGGAGACTTAAGGTATGGATGGAGCGAGTATTTATTGGGGAGGGTATGTTGAAAACAGTGTTAGATGGTACAATGTTAGGTATACGATGGAGAGGAAGGAAAAGGATATAATAATAAGTAGATAGAATGAAAGGGATTAGACCTTATTGTGAATTGAAGAGTAGTACTTGAAGTAAGGGGAAGAACCCAGAATGCTTCTTAGGTACTCCATGGAAACCTACGCCAATCGGAAGAATACTTGAATAATGTTTAAAAGGTATGGTTTATCGATGCGTTTGATTTAACGGTAAAATATCTGTGATTGCCACCCGCGTATTAAGCTAACTTCGGACTGTGTGCCTGCGTCTGATATATAATATCACCTAAATAACTACACAACTTTACACCTATCGCTGGCCTCATATGACGTCAGTCAGCCGGCAACAGTCGCATGAGGTCGCAATGTCATCCAATGGTAGAGAAATGATGCCTCCTGTAACCGACGCTCAATCAAGCTGAGTGTTGTCATACTTTCACAAGAAATAATGAAAAACTGTCAGAAGGAAACAAACTATAGTTTAGAAATCAGCACGTCTATTCTAACCTAAAATAGCTCAAAAATGGAAGTCGACAAAAAATAAGTTAAAAATTGTTCCCCAGTGTAATCAATCGAATTACATTTATTTCGTTACTCCTTTAATGTCATTATAATGATTTTAAGTATAAGTGTCTCTGGTTATTTAGTGAGAATTGTAGTTAATACGAGTAGGAATTTATCCAAGCTGATACTGGACAGAATAAGCCAAAATGACACGAAGATACAAACTCAGTTTATTTCATCTCACAAGCAGTCAATGAATCTGCTTAAAAATAAATGCATTAATGTAGATGGCCATTATTTTATTAAATTCGGCCGTTTTTAATAATTCGGTGTTAATTTTTTTGAGTTACCTGTGTCTATTATAATGATGTTAAGAATGATTATTGTACAAAAAATAGATATAATTTTTCGGATACGAACCCTCCAAAAAAGTCATAGAAACAAATGCACGTGAAACAAACCTACTCACCGGAGCCAAATCTACTCATTATGCGAACGTTTTCGTTATATTAAATTCGGCCGTTTTTAATAATTCAGTGTTAATTATCTTTGAGTCACCTGTGTCGAGGGTTGCACCAGTTTTGAGTTGGGAAACACGCCAACTGCGAACGTTTGCTCACGATTTGTTTTCATGGAGGCAAGCAAGCCTTTTTAGGATGAGACACACAGAATTATTCGTCGACAGAATTAAAGGGTTCATTGGCTCAATTATCAGCCAATCAGAACGCTCGGCCGCTTACAGAGATTTTAATGCCAATCTTTGATCTTAATTGATTGAGAGTTATAGGTACGGAAAGTGACGTAATAAGCGATGGAAAAAGGGACGGTGGAAATGACCGCGAGATTCATAAGAAACGATGATTCAGTGAGCGATGACTATTTTGGTCCCTGAAAGCCTATCGGTTGACCTGTGAATATAGGGGATGGAAAAATGATGGTGTGATTCCGGATTCATAAATCATACTCAACTTTACAAACTAAAGAGATCTTTGGCTGCAGTTTCGGAAAAATTTTGTATCATATAAGTGAAAGAATAAGGATGACCAATTGATGGTGAAATGCATCATAATATGATACTATGTGACGATGAAGTTTAGGTTACTAATTGCAACCTATGTGAGTACATGGTGGAGATAACAAGCATATGAAGGGTGAGTTTAAGCTAACGAGCCGGTGATAGCAGTGAACCCAATCAATGAGCGGATTCATATTAATCAAATCTATTAAGCTTCACAAATTTAAGTCCAACTAATGAGATCTACAAAGAAACTAATTAGTCAGAAGTTGTTACTACTCATCAGATGGTAAATTTCTACAACCAATCAGGCCGCGAGTAAAATCTCCATGGCAACCATAACTAATATGAGGCTACACTGGATGAGTACTTGCAAAAGGTAATATTATTGATGAATTTCTTATTCTGCATGTGACGTAATAAAGCTTTTGGGACAATGGAATAATGCATTATAAAGGCCACCGAGAAATCCATTTAATCCTAACAACCCGTAGGCAAAACGAGGTGATGTAGACTTGATAACGGAAAATGGAAGATTGTAAAGCCGTAGTTTGCTTCACACTCACTATGCATCATTATGGAGCTAGAGAGTCACTATCGTATTACTCGGTATCTATTAATTTATATCTTAAATAAATTCAGAGAAAATAGAAAGGAGGTTCTGATTTGTTGCGTGGTAAACTGTAGCCAAGAAACTACTTCGTCTTCTAATTCGGCAGCACTACGTGGTTGTGTTTTCTCTCGTGTGTCCAGGTCATTCAGTCCGTCCCCTAATCTGCTCCGGAGTAGTTGTTCTTGAATAGTTTTCATTGAATTTCTCTGCAGTCAGCAGCACTGTTGTGATGTGATTACGTGTTTTCTCTCTCCTAGTGATGGTGCTCTGAAAATTCCTCCCTCAGAGAGAGAGATCTTTGGCGCGACCCAATGACCATGCCATTGATGAAATCAATCAGGAGATTTACCATAAATTAGGCGTATTTATAAGTTACCATTCATGTGAAATAATGGGATCTGTGGGTGAAATAAAAGATTAATACCGTTTTAGGTCAGCTAAAGAATACGCAAGAGAGAATTGATATATATAGAAAGGTACCAAAAAGGCCATTGAAAATGTTCAGTTCAATAGCTTCTCCCTTCACATAGTCACACCGTTTTAATTTGCTACCTTCAGGTACAACTAGGCTACCGCACTTACGGTTATCAGAAGAAAGGGTAAGCAAATGGGAAATTAAAAAAATATCCTTGGTAACAAGGCATACGGCTAACGAATGACATTTATAATCCCAACAGGTTCCAGTCAACATAACTATAGTGAAGCTATAAATTGATTTTCATAAGTATCATCATTTTGTGTCTGGAGAATTTTACTGTCTGTGGGATATGCGATTGAAAGAGTGAAATAGAAATAATGTGCTCGAACAAATTTTCCTTGGCGAGTACTCCAGAAATGAAAAGTGTGCAAGACATTACAAGGACTGGAAATTTCTAGCAAAGAATTATCTCTAGAACAAGAACTTATAGAAAGCAGAGGAACGGAAAACCTATACCGACGGTAATGAGTTGCCGATATATGGAGATAAAGACTAGCTCGTACAACCGTTTGCACAATGTTAGAACCTGTGTTCTTCGCCAAATTACGAAACGCGATCTCTTTGACGCGGGTTTGTATTGAGGACAACTATTGAGGCAGATGGCGATATCCGAGACACTGCAAATTGGAAGTATCCCGCTCGATGGCCGATTATCTGTCGTAAGTAATGGATCTTGTTCATCGGCTAAAAGATATTGACACCAATGTTTCGTATATTGTGTCATGTCTTAAATTATAGGCGTGTATTCATCTATTCTAACTGATAATTACGCACCTTTGACCATGCCCATTGATAATAGTAATTAAGTGGTTACAATTGAAGAACTAATGAATAATATGTTATCTGAGAGTGACCGATAGCAATCCAGTGGAGTACAGAACCGTGAATTTGTGGCTCTGTGGCCCATCGCAGCGAATAAAAATGGTAAAAAATGGGCAAAGGGAGCGTAGGTAAATGCAATGCTCTTGAGCAAATTAATTGTAAGAAGTTCGAATTCGATTGCTATCGGTACCATACGGAAGGTCACGGAGGGTCTGAATGTTAACAATGAAGTTATTAAGGCTGCTGGCAGCACCAACGTATCCAAACAGTCCTCTTATATCGCTCATATCCGATGTCGTGTATGCCCCATAAGCAACTACTAACTCTCTGTCAGTTAGCAATGCTATCCGCTAAAGGTGCCTAATCTTCTAATAAGGATGCCTAATCTTCCGTAATGATGGTTATACTATTAACGGCGATTTGGAAGCTGTATCCAAAGATATCGTCGTGATTATCAGATGGAGGTTGTAACTGTGGAATATGTGATAGAGCATAAGAATCCACAAGTCTACCATATCACTACCAGTACAGGAGAAATAAATCCTAATGCTGAAGCACTGCGGCACAGAGACTGGGACAACAATACAGGAAAGATATGTCTTAATTAAAGACATTGGCTTATGCTGTCAACTTAACCCATTAAATCCCAAGCATGTTAATAACTTAAAAATTCCAAATATTTTGATGAAATGGCAATAAAACAGACTCAAATAAGGCAAATTATCGATTTTTATATTTTTATTGTTTTTAGTTTGCGGTTGGTGAAACGTTGCGTATACGCAATCTTGGGAGTTCCCCGGGTCAAATGAGCCGTTTTGCTTTTTTTCGGAACTTTTTTTGTAACCCAAATATATAATTAACCCAAAATATTGATTAAACTTGGTATTGTTCATGAAATTTAGAGGACCAACCAGTATGTAAATGAATATTGCAATTTTGGTAATCACTAAACATCTGGCTGCTACAAGCGTCGTGAATTTTTTCGTCACGAACAATATTGTGGCCCTTCTTGTCTTTCCTTACTGTATTTCGCAAACTATTTATTCCGTTATGTCCTATATTATGGCAAGTTTAGTGACTAAAAGTGTAGTTGCTTAAATCGAAACTTGAAGCTTGTACGTGGTAAAAGGTCCATATTATCAATAACAGACACTTCGTGACTTCCACAAAGTATTTATAAAAATGTATACTTTTTGACCGGTTTCGGCTATTACACCATTATAAAGTACAGAAAATATAAAGAAACCGGTCAAATAATAGGAATTTTTATATCGCGGAGATAACAAAGTATCTGCTATTGATAATGAGTAATTGCTCCTTCACTTTCGCCAAAATATGGCATCATATTCTCGTCAAAAGATAATTTATGAGAAATTGCATCAAACCGTAGAAATATTTGGCTGAGCTCGCAAAGTATGGACGTATCTTAAAAAACTTATCCCCCTCGTCCAAACTTCTGTTACCAGTCAGGCGTAAGAACATTTTAGGTTCAACAAAACGCTTCCGGGACATCGTTTGACGCACATTAGGAACGCGTCCTTACTCCAGTAATATTTTTTGCTAAGGTTTAATAACCACTAATCATCAGAACGGAAGAAATACCACGCTATTGGAATATTTTCTGAGTATTTCACGCACTAATATCACTGGCGATAGTGAACAGCTTAGGCTGCAAATGTGAGTTCAGATTATTTGGAGGGAACGATTGTTCAACAGACAACCACAGATATAGTAAAAGCAGATGGAACGGAATATCGCCCCTTCTATATACCGTAATACCCAGATAGCCCTTTACCTGAGTCAATATACCAAGAAATATTTTTCTTGGAACCCCTGTGCATTCATAGTCACTCATAGTTCTCAAAAAATTTCTTTCGAAATGACCTGCACCCTCATTTGGAGCCTTACCAGCTCATTATCGTCAGCGGCCAGTGGGCATGAATTTCTCAGAAAATACTGCGACAATGTGATCCCTCTTATCTCTCCATTCATTTTGCTCACTCGCCAACCCCCGCTGTGCACGGAGACCCATTGGTGCCGGGATATCCCCGCCCAGCCTAACTATGCTTTTTACCCTCCCACTACCTTCCCTTTGGATCCTAGTCAACAACAACACGTAAATACGAATTTACGATCTATTTGCTAACCCTCACATACGCACTTGATTTTTGCATACTTGTCAACTGTGGTAAGCAGATCGTTCTTACCTTAGGATGTCAGTATATCTTGAAATTGCAGACGCCTACAGAAATCATTATATTTTCTGGACAACTCTATAGCAAAGTTTTTATGCATCCTTTGTTTAGGTCACAGTAAATTTCCACCATAGCACAAGTAAACCCTGATTTAATCTTGCTCGATACGTGAAATTAAAAATATCAAACAGTCACAACTCGGTGAAAACTCACCACCTGCCAAACATCCTAGTAAAGACCCTTCAACACTTATGTAGATGTATATTTAGGACTAAAATACTGTACAATTGCCTGAAATTAAAGTTCACCATAAAAAGGTAACATATTCTTGATATGCTTTTCATTTTTCAGTCCAAAAAGAAACGCTCTACACGACTACCGCTGCGGCGCGCCGTTTCCCTAGATTACCGGGGTCCTCCCAACGTTGCGTGAACGCAACACTTGTTTTTTCTTAAATAATTTGAAAACCACTACGTCAAATTCACCCAAATTGTTGCAATTGCCTAGAATACAAATGCATCATTGTATTTGCAGAGAGATATAATCATCGAGTTCCTCAGGTTTAACATAATATGTAAACGTAAAAGATAACCTAAAATAACGACTTACATATAAATGAAAAGGTCATTGTAAAAAAAAAGTTATTAAATTTCTTCCGTGAAAAAATTCATAACATTTTAGAAAGCATTGAACTACCTATGTTAAAAATATTAACTACTTACCTATAACAAATACGAAGAAAATAAATCGCAAAGTTTGCGTTGCGTTCACGCAACGTTGGGAAGAAATGGGTTTACGGACACTATGGAGATATGTTGCACTCCATGCATTGCGAAAAAAGATGAGGAGAGCTCCAATTGAAGAAATCTTGTCAAATGAAAAAACATTAATTATAATTTCGGTATGCTGATCTCAGTTGGCCAATGGAAAAAAATCATTTGAGGGGAAGCTGTATATTACTGACGATTATTGACTATTATGTCAGAAAGGTATTTGGATACTTCCCCAAATAGTAAATCTGATGTGTTGGAGTCGTTCAAAGAATTGTCTTCTGGTGTATGGAGAATCAGATTCGAATACGTAATAAATATACTTTTTTTTAATTTTGTAAAATACATACTTTTAGCATCAACGCAGTAGATAGTGTTGACCCAAAAAAAGTTTATAATGGATTTTTTAAATGAGCAAATTTTAACAAAGTAATGAATTTACTTACTTTAATTTTTACAAAGTAATGAATATATGTATTTAAGCACATCCATTTAATTTATTTACATCAGTTCACTGAGAGGAAATCAGCATGGAAAGTGGCCATAGTTGTATCATCGTGTGTATGGGACTAATATCTGTCAATTCTCAAATTGAATTAAATTCTTACGCTTAGTATCGACAACACGCAATAAATATTGTATTCTTTGTATGTATTCTTCCGTACGATGTATTCGTAGTTGATTAGATGTATTCTCTGTCTTCTTCTACGATGATTTCTTAGTTGAAATAGTTTTGATAATCCTAGAGCAGAAGATATAGTATATATCTATAATTACAACGCAAAGTATATAGTAGTAGTTATACAGAAACGGTGAGTACAAATACTATCTAACGAAAGGAAAATCTAAAGAGAGGAAATTATTCGCCACGGAGCCCGAAAGAAAAAAACGCTCCCAATGCCCTTCCTCAGTGCATTCCAATTGCAGACATCAATTCCGATTTTTCACCGACCCAGCTCTATCAGTAAAATGGGGCCCCAACACAATAATCGACCGAAACAACTTTGCCGAGAAAGGCGGAAACTAGAAACTGGGGAAATGAATTCGACGAAAGAATTATCTCACGAGCACTGAATAAGGTCATGAAAAAGAATGATGAGGCCAAAAGGAGACACCGCAGAAGCAGCGAACTCCTCAACAAATAACCTCAGCAATCGAAAGAAAGTCTGCTGCACATAAAGGGGACGACGGACAGTTTTGGAAATGTTCTAAGAACATGTCAGATGAGGACAATCTTCTCTCCTCACCTGCAGATAAAAAATCTCTTCAAACCCTCAAGAACATTCTCCACTACAAGTCGAAAGGGTCTACCGGATCCTATGTCAAATATGTGGGAAGAACTACATTGGCCGATCAGTTAGAACACGAGAGAGCAATTCAACTGGGGTAGTCAACTAAGTCCACGGCTTCCGAACACGCAGCGCTGGGCCACGCAATCGACCTTAAAGGAACAGAAATTGTCGCCTACGTGAAAGGTTTTAAGTAAAGACTCATCAGAGAAGCCATTGAAGTAAAAAATGAGGAGAAGAACAGTCTTAACAGAGACATCGGCCTTAAAATAATTCGTACTTGTCAAACCGTAATTCGGAGAAAAAAACACTCAACAACCTACTCCTACAACCTCCAACTACCATTCCCCCCTGAAACGAATACCAATAAATATATATGAATAAAAATTCCTACGTCATCTGATTTACTGGAAAAGGCGACAATCATTGGTCGGGAAACGTTAGGGCCACACGAAAATTGACGCAGCGGCATCGCCTCGAAAGTTTTTTCATTGGCCTAGTGATTATCGCTATCACTTTTTTGGTGGGGCTGTAAAGTATTATTAGGTTGAACTTCGCTACACTCTAACTGAAGAAATGATAGAAAGCGTTTTTCACGAAATATCCGAGAGCATTATAAAAAGATCAATACTTTTCTCACTACAGGCGCCGTAATATCAATTAAAAGGCTAAAATACTGTGACGTAGAAGGCTAGGGTCGACCATCACAACTATCCCTTTATGTCATAGCTACGAATCGGCGAAGTACAGTTTCCCGAAGTGGGAGACTTGTGCAATGTAAGCTACAGACTAATACACGAAGGATCGCTAAACATTAATGTTGGAATAGGTATAATGCTTATCAAAAGCGCCAATTAAAAAGCCACCAAATGTATGATGAAAGGTACGTAATGGTTAAGGTATAAAGAAAACCCATAACTACTGCATCTCCGAATGTTTGTAAACATTTTGATTAAAGTTGATTAAATTCTACAAAGATAAAACGAATCAGCGACTATAAAATGGACGGTAAAAGGTACCCTAAGACTTAAAACGACCAAAACTATACCTCAATAGAGATGTTACGTCATCTAAAATAATAAAATAAAAACTTAAGAAATCTTCGAAAAGAATTTGGTAAGCAGAAAGTTAAGAAAATCGGTATCAAGTGTAATTTCAGGAGGTAGAAGAGAAAAAATAACATCGGATATGACCGAGAAATCAGAGGAAGAGAGTCAGAAACATTATCAACATAACATATTACAGTGTACTAAAAAACATGGAGTCAAGAATAGCATACAACCAGGGAAACAAACATTGGAATAGGTTGACCAGCTTATACATTACGGAGGCAGAATAACCAGGTGTAGAAACAAGAGAGAAACAATCAGTAGAACAGCCCAGACGAAGCGATTATAAGAAATAAAAACGATTCAAGGATGATACGATAGCGAAAATAAAACAATTGAAGAACTAGAAAATTGACGGTAAAAGTTACTCTAAGGCTCTCATCAGCGACAATGCTATTTCACTCAAAGTAAAAAAATGAAACCTGAAGAAAGAGGTGAAAAGCATTTGGCAAGCAGAAAATTAAGAAAACTCGGTATCTAGTGTAATTTCAAGACGCAGAGTAGACCAAAGTAGCATCGGATGTGACCGAGAAATCAGAAGATGAGTGTCGGAAAAACTTAAGCAGTGGGCAGAAGCAGATGAAGAAGTTCTTGGGAGAAGGAAAATCATCTGAATGGACCACGCAAAAAGTCTCGAATCTAGGATAAGGAGAATAAGGAACGAAATTTGACATAAAGGCAGGGAGGCCAGAGAAACGCGGTCAAGGAATATGCAAACATCGTGCGCAAGGAAAGTAGAGGCTCGCTACGAAAACCTCTTCAAATTAATTAGCGTATAATGTATACAGTAAGTGACAAACCGGAGAACTTTTCACTGATGAATAATAAAAAAGAGATGGATTGAATATCTGAATGAGACGTGTATAGGAGTGCGACTAGGGACGAAATCAATGTAAATGGGTATCGATAATCATATATTAGTGTGTAGAAAAAGAATAGCATTAAGCTAGGGAAACAAACATTGGAAGAGGTCGACCAGTTTCTCGCCAAATTCCTTTAGTCTTTTTCTTCCTTGAATAATTTGATGAAGCAGTATTGTGGATTGGCAATCCATGCTTAGAATTTTGAATGAAGTTAATTAACAATGCTGAACAATGATATGTGAACGATCCACAATTCATTTTTAAAAAACAAGTAGGTGTGATACTTTACAGGGCCCAGCTATGAAGAATCAAGAATTAGGAACAAAGTCTAGTATACCAGTAGAAAGCTAGAATTCGTAGCATAAAACGCTATATAATAGGAAATGATGAAATATCGCCAAAAAAATTATCACAGAATAAGTTAATTTTTGAACACCGCACAGGATTCAGTTCTTATTTAGCTACTAATAGATACAAAGACAAGCAGGAGATCTGTGTATGGGAATATTCAAATGAAGTGATTGATGTTGACTCACCATATTTATTCAGTCTTCCTCTTCCTTTAAACCTCATCGGAATGCCCCATTCAACCCCAGCCGTTTCACGGAACCAAACCGCAACCCCTAATTCCATCGAGGACCTGAAAAGAAAAATTTCGCGTTAAAGGCTGGCAATATTCACGCAATAAAAATATACACTTTACATGGAGCATAACTTAAAGATTATGTTGATATTAAAGGCTACAACAATTTATAATTCTAACGACCACAAAGTAAGTGGAAAAAATAAATTGCCAAGTGGAGTGCTGTAAATCCAATTATCTATCACTTTCTATTTCTATCTATTACTCCAATATTCTATTACTTTTCCTCATCATCAAAACTATATGACCAATTATTGCGGAGCGGTTTCGGAGTAGCAGGTGCGTGTATTAACGAAATAAGTTAATTGCAATTTCCTAGGTTCAAATATCAAGGACTTTTTAAAATGTCTCGTTAAAACTTTAATTATGTGGAATAACTCACCATTCACGTACCAATTATGGTAAAAATTTTAAAGGATGAATAAGGGATCCTAATGGCTAACAACTAAAGAAATCGCGGATAGAAACTTTATTTTGAAATTCAATGTTCTCCCAAAATCAACAACGAAGCAGCGTGGCTGGATAAAAAACACTGTTCCACGTCTAATGTTAATACCTTATACCTACAGTCACTGCGATGAAATTCATCATTTAGACATCCGTCAAAATAGTAACTAACCTGCTGAAGTACTAGAAGTAACTTATCAGAGTGCCGTACGGATCATAATTGCTGCAATCAAATCGATATATTTGATGTTCTAAAAACCTCGATAAATGTAAAGATAAAACTACTCACACGTTACTTACTCATTTCAAAAGCCGGCACTTCATAATGGAATGCAATTTTCACAATATACACTTATTACACTAGGAAACAATTATTACGTACTCAGTCAAGAGTGAAACGAGTTGAATGATCGAATATTCGCACTGGCAAAAAGCTAAGTACGGGATTTAGTCCATTGCCGATATACTTTTCACAAAATTTCGAAAAATTTAATTTCTTAGATCACAAGATAAAGAGATCAACGGGACGGTTTTAACCGGTGAGGATATTTCCCCATCACTACCGTTCTTTTAAAAAACTACTCCGACACTAACATTAACTTCGAGGCACATTTCACACGTAAGTTAATAAAAGTTTGAATGTGAACACAGTCGGCGTAATAAACATTGTCTCTCTAAATATATGCCACTCTTATTGCGATTACTGAATGAAGTTGAAAAAAATGTATTTGCGAAGTATCCTACACTTCAGAGAATAAATTGAAAGTGCATTCAAAATTATATGAAAAGGATTCACGAAAGAAGTAGTTATGGTACTCACCTCTTAACCCCAAGAGAACTTGCCGCGAACTGAAGTCCAGAAAGAGGGGGAGGGGATGTTCCGAAACTCCGTTAGCCATGTCACGTGTGCCCGTGACGTCACGATAATTTGGAACCGATTTATATTTTTAAGGAATGAAAAGCCGAAAAAAAAAACGCTGAATATCTTAGATTTTAGATCATTTAAATTTTACTCAATAAAATACATCAATAAATTCGGTCATATTCTATGTTGTAAATAAAAAATATATCGCGCGGAAAATCAATAAAACGATGAGCCAATAAGATTCTTTCTTATGATGCTGCTCTTATACAAAAATAGCGCGAATTTCTCAAGCGGCCAACGGTCGAAACACACGTGATCAATGTTCCAGAATGTTCTAGTTATCTGCGAAGGTCATTAGGTACGTTTGCAAAACACGTCATCGCATTACGAAAAACAGTACATCAACGGTCTGCATTCAACTGTGGTCCCAAATCCAATACCTCCCCTTCCCACTACTTACGAAGAAAGCACACCCCATTCCCTCGCCAACTGTCCTTTCGACATATTCACACTTCTGAATGTTTTAAATTTGTTAAATTAATTTCCTGGACTGTTTCAGCCTTTTCTTCGTTCGTTGAGGTCACCGTCTCATTATGCAGAAACGAGGATGGAGAGCGATTACTACAAGCTACATATCAACGAATATAATGAGACTGAATACAGCGGTATTGACTAAGGTAAGTGAGCACAAGTAATTTTCATTAAATGGTGAACAGAGAAAGTAATTCTAATCACGAATGTCCTCAAGCATTAACATGTCACTAATGTAGCTCATCATGTAAACTTATTGCATACGACAGTGAATAGCGGAGATATGTAGTGAGTTCGCGCGATAAGAACATTGCTAATCACGCTATGCGGTTAGTACATGAGGGATAAGTATATAGTGCATAAACACTCTCTCCTTTACGATCCATTTTTTGTCATAGATGTATCCAATTTATCGAATATATAAATATGAAAATCACGATGAGCATTAGTAGCTTCAATTCAATCAAGGTCGCATGCATTGCTTAAATTAATAATCCTTCGGATGTACGTATTATTTCGGTGGTAAAGATTCTATGAAACGGAAATAATCTACTTATTCGCCAGCTGTACGCCAGCTGCGAATGTGTTATTCGATATACTCATAATTGGTGCTTTGTGTTTAATCGCAGAAAAACTTTCAAATGACCTCCAAAAATTATTTCTCATCTTGTTAATTAATCGAGCGTAAACAATGAACCCTATACAGTAACAAGTAAAGAGCTTTCAATTACTTCGAAGATCATCAATCTTCGATATGAACTATGGTATTCAATTAAGTCCGCAATGTGATCATGTTCTTTCACTATGCCACAGATATCGATAAAGTATGCTAATTTATCATGATCGCTTTAACATTTGTTCACTTATAATGGCGTTAGTTAGTAGCTAACACACATTTCTTGGCCTAAAAATATTGTTGTTAAGCCTGAATAATTGTATCATAATTTTTTCATGTTTACTCAGATGAATTTAATTGCTCTTGATTGAAATATAAAAATAACATAGTAGTATTTATTTTTTCAGGTCATTCGCAGATTCGTTTCCCTGATAGCCAAGCTCAACTTGAGCCATGTCCGGGTGGAGTAACCAGATGCTGTCATCTTTATACAAAGAGATTGCTAAATGGTTCATTACGAACCAACTGAAGATATAATTCACTTCGAAAGTTTCTACTTCAAGGAAAGAATAAGGACGGACAGATGAAATTGATTTCTTTCCGTGAAGACAGACAACATTCTTGGTCTTCATCGTGGAATCTTACTCGAGGTAAGTCTTATCGTTAGCCTTTCATTAAATGAATTAATCAGTTTCTAATGACTCGAATCAATATTATTAAATATTCGAAACGGTAATTTTATTCTTCATTGGAGCTATAATACTGGCATCTTGAGTAGGTATAAACATATTTAAATCAATACAAATTTTGGTTTGATTTCCCCGAAATAAAACCGTTTTCACTAAGAAGTAATTGTGGAATTCTGGCGCCACTAATAGTAAGCTCATGAGGGGTTATGTGTTCAGATAGATTAAGTGAAGGAAATTTCAAAACAGTTCAATGAAACCTCGTATTCGATAACAACATTCTTGTAAATTTCAAGAAAAAGCTTCAGGTCTTAAACGGTTTCGATTTTTCCGCAGACAAGGTGACGAAGAATAATATGTGGAGGGGTTTATCTTGGATAAACAAACGAACGAAGTATATGGGGCAGAAATAATGAGTACGCTTGTGTCGCGTTAGAGATTTAGACAGTATGCAAGGGATCAATTGATGGTATATACCCTGAAAAACGTCAAAGAATAGCTTTAGGATATAGCAAGTTATATGTCGATAAAAAGATAGAGCAAGGAATATGACCATAATTTAGAAGATGTATTCGGTCGAGCGATAGTGGTGCGTCCTTTTAAGTCATGCCATAATGGTTAGAGATGGAAAAAAACAATCTTAAAACTGATACAAGTATCCAGATACCACCATTAAGGGTGACATTGGATAAAGATGCGGTCAAATCCACATTCCCTGCCTTTCGCGGTAACTGCTTCAGGCAGGTTTCCACGGTCCTGCGTTAACAGCGCAGTGGGAAGTGGAAAAGAAGCTTATCCACTTCTTCCAACCAAACACCTATTTCACTTTAACAAGCTTGACCATGTTTAAACTGAGCAAATACTTTTTTGAGAACTTTGTGTACACGACATTGCTTGAGCTTTCAGACACTTAAATAGATATAAAAATTTTAGGAATGGCATATCAGCGACTACGATTATAGGGTGCAAAATTAAAGCATACGAGCATTACGAAGTAATTATTCATTCCAGGGTATCCTACATTAACCTGTTCACGCCGGTGAAAACTGGTGGCCAGGTCACGCGATGGCGAAATAGCAATAATAGCAATTCATACTTTGATTGAACTAAATTGAAAATCCTTTTTTTTATACCGCTATACTACAAAAAACGAATGCTCCGACATTCAAAGAGTATTTTTTATTTACAAAGAGACTCCACGAATTGTTCCAAAGAATTTTCCATCCCAGCAGAAGAAAATGGAACTAAATCAATTTTGTTTTAAAGAATTTTCTGCAAACACTATTTAACCTCCATGCTGAATAAAAGTGCAAGAGGAGAAGACTCCCTACCTTTTACTTGCTGCCGGGTCCATTAGCGACAGAGCTCAGCTTAGCAACAGCGACTCCTCAAAATACTTATATTCACCTGCACTACACAGTGAACACAACACCGACAATGAATTATTTGGTGAACCCTAGACACATTCACTTCACTCTTTAGCTGAGTGAACACTCGCTCAATGGGATGAGTAACACATTCAAGTAATTTCACATAATTCCATGAGACATGCACACTGCTTCCATAATAATGAAAAACCAATGATAATTATCCAAGCGTTGAGGCAAAGGCTTGAAGAGATCGCTGACACCATGATGTAAGGATTGAGGTGTCATTCAATGAATTAATGGAATCGTTCACTCCAGCTCTTGTAAACTGTAAAAAACAAAAAGTGGATTTAGGCTATAACACTAAAAATTCGGTACTGATTAAGGGAGGAGTTCTTAATCATTATACTCGAAAGTAATATGAAGTCTAAGCCAAGAATGTGGGTACAACAACTCCAATAATTGTTACCGAATCATATTGCCAAAGAATATTACCTTCTTGAACAAAATTATCAACTAGTACGATTTAATTAGTAGATTATCATGTATTAATAGGTTTTATACTAGAATAGGCCTTACTTTAACATTTCAGCGACGGAGGCTTCACCTCCTTACCCTAACCAAACTGCTAAAAGACTGAAACATACCGAGGTATGATGGAATGAGGAATACAGGGAAAACCCAAAATGACGCAGAGCTTATTACTAGCAGTCCTGAGAGGTAATGGAGGGTATGTAATCACTAAGGATGTGAGGTGATATTGCCGTGAACAAAAAGCTCAAGTCAGAGTCAAAATTGTTGGCCCAATTTTGTGCCGCAGTGCATCGCGAAGGCGTTCGTGAGAGGTTCGGTTGGCGCGTCGTAGGGTGGAGAGCTGGTTGTTAAGGGGAGGTATTTAAGGAGAAGAAGAGGGGATGGGGGAAGGGTAGTCAGGGCACAGCAAAAGAGACCCTCTACATTCCTCTCGTGACATCACATACTTTGGTCACAAGGTTCGCTTTACGGCGAATTGTCGCAGAGTGAGCTAATATGTTCATTTTACTGTGTTAAACCAATGAATTTACAAGTAGGAGTTAAAACGTGAATTTGTCTTTCAAATCACATGAATATGGACGTATATTTTGCTATTATGCATAGTACTACTATAACCGTGCGTTGTGCACGTGGTGGTCCTCTTGCATGCTGCAAGTTGGTGATTAATCACTCCCTGCCTAACACCATAAGGGTTGATGTAGAAGAATTACAAAATGCTCTTTTTTCTATTTCTATTCTTTCAATCGCCTGCGCAATTGGGTTGGTTAAACGGTGCATCCTTAAGTTAATGCATTTACACATTTTCTTTCACGTTTATATGCATCCTATTACCAAACATTAGCACCAAGAAGTTCTTAATCATTATGCACAAAGGAAACATGTGTTAAATGTTTTTCATGGTAAGTACTAATCGATTATAATAGTAAGCTTTATAGGTTCAACTAAACCATAAGTTATCACGGGACTAACGTAATTCCGAATGTCAATTCATTTTCGTAGCAGGAACTGCGGGATCAAGTACTGCAATAAATTACTTACTTATTTTTATCACCGCTGAATATTTAATATTTTAGCATAATTTTTATACCTGGGGAGGTCGTGGCGTTGGCGGTAGGTGACGAGGTTTGTAGTATTCTTACCTATCGGGAAATCTCCAATGGGTCATGAATAAAAGACGACGTGATTGATTAAAAATCCTTTGATTGCTAAATATAATACTAAGTATACTGTCGCTTAATTTTCGACGCAATCGCCTCGGCGATTGACTATCTTCATAGATCGTTGCTGCGAATGCATCTCTATGAATTTTACCGGTATCCTGAATCTAATCGTCCTCTTTTAAATGCTTTTCCTGGCCATATTTTCTCTCCGGCAAAATGAGCAAGTATAAAATCGCAAGTTCATCATTGCACGGAGGGTAATCGTACACGAGAACAGTTGGGTTGCACAGGCACTTAGAGGACGGGCGTTGTCATGTATCAAAACACTTCCAGAATTCAGAACGTCTCTTATATGGCTCCGCGCAATGAGCTTGTTTTTTTTTTACACGATGCAATTGAATTTATTGTTAAACCCGGCAGAATCAAATCTAAAAGTAACACGTTTTATTGGCCCCAAAACAGAGAAGCATAATATTTCGATTGTTTAAGGATCACTTGAATTTTCTTGGTTAGCTTGGTGACTTTTAATGCCTCCATTGCTTTGACTGTAACTTTGTTTCAGGTATTTCTTATGGAATCCGTCTCATCTTTAGTCACAGTTGATATTTTAAAACGTTCTCTTTCACAGCATAAAGGACAAGACATGTCAATGCTTAACCCATTCGTCAAGTTTCGTCGTTGCCACTCCACGGTTCTCACTAAGCGATAGAATTAATGGCTGTTATATTTACATCTACATAATACCCTGCGAGCCCCCTCTAGGGTGTTTGGCAGGGAGTGACAAATCACCAACATGCAGCATGCAAGAGGACCGCCACATGCACACCGCACGGTCATAAAAATATTACGCACACTAGAAAAATATAAATGCTTATTCATAAAAATCTTGCTAATGGTTAGTAATTCCTAGAGCAAATACATGCAAGGATAGAAAAAAAAACATGCAATAAGTGATCATAGCAAGCGACATCATTAATCCTATCCATTGAGACAACGTTGCTATCCCTAATGTACTATCACTTTCAAAAGTCGGTCCACATGATGGGCGCAGCCGTCACCGGGCTTTCCCAAAATCGACCTTCGCGTATTGCTTTTGTGTTTCATGCCTGCTGCGAGTCAATTTAACTTAATCGCTTATGTGGCTGGTGAAACTTGACTTTTTTACTCTCGCCAACAGACACAAGCAATATTTACTGACTAGGAAGTCTTCGAGAACCGACATACCCCCCCCCCCCAATCCCATAACTCCAGAACTCGAGAACACCTGAACCTCCCGTACCCAAAAATGTTCACCCTCTAAGGAAGCCGAGAGGGAATTATGGTTTAGTTGGACTTTTGCATTATGAGATACATATTAGAGAAAATCTTTCGGAGTTCCCTTCGGGTCGCCGCAAGGCTGAGTCCAACGAAAATGTGAGAAAACCATTTTTGATGCATTATGAAAATAGTATTTCTACTTCTTGAACTCAATACACCTTGATGTGATTTGATTACCTTCTGTATCCGGCTTCACCCGTTTCGGTGACCAAAACTTGTTCTTATTTTCCAATTATAGTGCTTGAAATTTAAGCTATCCCGTCATTAATACTTTCGTCAAGCTACAAGTTGCCCCTATACCTTGAAAATCCCCTCTTACTACTGTCGTGGGTATTGGACGACAAGATGAATTGTTGAAGGGACATAAGTTTTATTTTTATCATATGGCAAACAATTCAGTTAAGTATGGCTATTATCCTATTAAGGACACGCCTCTTCTAAAATTCTATTGGAAAAATTGTCTTTCAGATTGTTGTAATTCTTCAGAAAAAAATTCACATTAGTAGCAGTTTTGTGATAGCCAAAACCAGCTTAAGAGGAAAGGTTTCTGAGTTACATAAAACGGCTGAGTGGAATTTGGCATAGGACCAGAAACGAGAGCAAAAATTGCGTCTAGCGTGTCCTTTAGAGGCATTTCTTTTCTTAGGAGTAGATTGAATGCCAAGTATTTTTATTCTCGTGAAAAAGAAACACCAGTTTATTTTGACTCCATCCGATGGTATTTACCGCATTCTATGCTGGCAGATAATCACTTCAAATTGTTGAGATAATATAATATCGTATTTACCGAGAAAAATTCTTGCGTTGGATGTGCCCCTCAATATTCTTAGATGTATTAGATTATTTTGAAATTTTAACCCTCGACAACTCAAGGTGTTTGCTGTTAACAGAATTTTGAAATTATTTTATATACGTTATGTACTGGAACACTTAAAAATACATACATTATACTCCGAGAAATACATCAGATGAATTTGTTAACAGGCTACTGCGGTACTTCGTGTTACGAAAAGGCAAATTGCGGACCTGTTATTCAAGCTGAGTAATATTTGAACGTTACAGAGGGTGAGAAATACCAAGATCTTCAGGGAAGAATGGGTAAAGTAGAAAATTGCGGCATATGAAATATCCCCGGCAACCACCTGCTATGAGAAAGTATGGCCAACGGAATGTCAACCAAGCTGGTTTATAAATTACGAATTAGACCAACAGATAAGTATTAACCATTAAAATGGATAATGTAACTTTGCTTGAAATAAGTATTTACATAAATATACGACTATTTTAGCAAAGAGGCAAAGATTATTGCAATATGAATTTGTAACAATGTAGTATTGACATTATCCTGTGAATACTTTTTTAAACTTAGGAACCCTTTGCCAGCTAAATTTTCCAATGAGTGTTGAATATTTTTACGTCGCAGGAAAGGTTGTGAATATGATTAGGAGTTGTTTAGTTTGAATGAAATATAATGATGTTATGCCGATGACGTTTGTTCTCCAACAATGTGATTTAGTATAATCATTTTCACAGATTCATCAAAATTCAGTTTGGATCATGCATACATTTTTGGCAATATAAAGTTGAATGAAAATGTGGACACTCGTTCATTGACTCAGTGTTTCGACCCAGAGGTTGGTTTGGCGAGGTACGGTTAAAGCTCACCCTAGACAAAGTTACATGCGTACAAAATTCACATGTTCAGGGTAGTGGGCCAGTTCCTTTCCCTAGGCCACCTCGCACTCCGAGGATTTTTTTAGGGGTGTCCAAAGGCCTCACCCAGGACTTTGTAAAGTTTTAAAATTTGTAATTATGTGAACAAATGAAAAATATACCGGCTCAATTCTACAGACTCATCATACAAAATGATACCCTTACAATGTTTAAATAGCACCTAATGTAATGAAAATATTTTCAGACAGTAAAAATTTCCCCCTGCAAATCGCGAATGGAAAATTACCATATTTTTCGAAATTCTTATAAGAACTGTATACTTTACACTAAATTTGTCAACTGACTGAAAGTAGAATAAACTGATTCTTTTCAAAAAATATGGCTTATATGTGTAACATGTGAAAAGTTGCAGGTTAAGAAAATTTATAATTACCGATATTCAAAAGATCGAACTTCACTGTAAAAAAATATATCTCGCTCTTTGATGCGGTGAAACTTCGCCATTATCATGTGTGACGTTGATGATGATGTGTCGTTTTTTCACTTGGATATCAATATTCCACAAATGTTTCTTAGCTTTATGTTATTATTTGAATAATATAGTGGATAACTTAAAGAAGGCAGCGCTGGAAGGAAAGGTAGGCTATCAGATCACTTCTTGAATACTGCATGGAAACCTACCTCAATCGGTAAAATACTATAATAATAATAACAGTGGATAACACATGTACTCTTTTTCTCAAGTCTTGTTATTCAAAATTACATGACTGTGGAAAATGGATTTAGAATTCATTACTATTAAAATGCAAAATTGCCACTTCATGTGTTTATCACGTATTGTGATTTTTTCTGGCTGCAAATTTTTTTTGACATATCGATCCTAAATTTCTACGAGTAAATATTAAGAGGAGATCAAGAGGAGGTTTTACTAATAGCTTAAGGATAAGTAAAAGTGGATGATATGCTTTAATCTGAATTCTTCCAGATGTAACGCCTCTGGAAGAATCACAAGAATCATAGTCATGTCGATGAAGGCTGTCAGAAAAATCTCATTTGTTAGCTAAACCTGCTTTTAGGAAAATGAAAATTCACCAGTGAAAGCAGACACTTATGATTGCTGAAAAGGAATCAAGATTTCATGATTTGAGGAATGAACAAAACATTTCGTTTTGCGTTGATATATTAGAAATAAAATGCGCATACTTCAAGAAACATCTTTAATATTATCACCAGGTAATATCACCATTTTTTCTATTACAATCCGTAACCGTGATTGCATGGAATCAATTATATTTTCTAATAATCTGGGACGTCTGCCTATAGAATTCCATGTATCCTGTAAAGGGGCCTGTAACGCCTCTGAGCTCTTCTCTCCGTGGTAATCCCATTCCTTCGTAATTATTCCCCAGACGTTTTCGATGGGGTTAAGATCCGGTGAGTTAAAAGGCCAAGGTAAAACATTGAGACGTGGATTTTCTTATAAAAAAATGCTTGGTTAAAATAGCTTTATGAATCGGACAATTGTCCTGCACAAAAACCACCTCCTCATCCTCAGGAACGACTTCTTCTATGTAGGGCAATAAGTAAGTTCTTAAAATCTCGACATAATCCTCGGCGTTCATTCTGGCTGGGGTTTTAACTAGCGGTCCTGGTTCAGCCGCAGATAATGAATGCTCCCCAGAAACTTAGACGACGGTCTCAATGCCCTATTCAATCATGTACCACATTATTCCATTGTTGACCCTCCACACGCACTAACTTTCGCGGTATATTTCCTCCCCCACCCTATATTAATGACCTTTTTTACCTTCGGCAGACAATGACTCATTCTCACGTGCCATTTCAAACTACTTCCGCACTCTTATCGAAACAGTGTCCACTCCGACAGACCACCGTTAGTTACTCCATTTACATCGATGTGACGCCCAACGGATACACGGATGCAGCGACGTGACTGTTTATTGCATACATACATACGCTGGAGAAATTAAAAAGGAGTGAAAAATGTGTGCAAGTGAAACTTCATTCAGAAGATAAGACGACGCAAAGAGCGGCTCATTTGGACGTAATTCACGTAATCGATCGTGATTAAGCGAGTTAGTACAATATTTTTGTGCAGTTTTATTGCCATTATAATTTTCATTCCATCACTTAGTGCGCCGCACAGTGGGCTGAAATCGAAAAAAGCTGGCCAAAAATGATTTTTTTCACTTTTTAATTTGGAAAAAACTATTATATTTTCAAATTATAGAATGATCAGTGACCACATTACTGAAATAATTTTATTTATAACTAATTTTTTTAAAGCAGGAGACATCTGTCAATTTAATGAAAAATGATCGCAAAATTTTTTCCCCATTTTTTGAAAAAATTGACTGAAGTTTTTTTCTACTGTTGCGTTATGTTTAAAAATGCCTAAATTTAAATCATTACATAATAGAAATTAACATTTTTAGAATCCATTGTAGTGAAAGTTTCAATTCTAGCGATAATATTTATAAGTTTTATTTAAACAATTAAAATGTCCTATTTTTCACGTATTTTCAACATAATGTAGAAAAAAACTTGATGTTTTTCACTTTGCTTCACGGAGTGTTTAGCACCACATTGTAAAATAAAGTGTCAACTTTAGTTATCAATTGAAAAATCCTGCCCCAATTTGCCTCCCCGCCTCTCCTATCAAGTTACGTGCATGAATGTCCAACCGCCCGACGCGGTGGTTAGATGCTAACCTTTGTTCAGACTTAGCTGTAGTCGACGATAATTCGCCAAAAGTGAGGCGAAATTACATTTGTGTACACTTATATACTCTGTATACATTTATCATGACATATTAGTCTTATGGTTCCAATTTTTCCAAGGGCACATTACGATTTCCTTCTTAAGTCATATAATGGACTCAACGATTGCGCCGGCAAGTCAGATTCTTGTCCCGGGAAGCGGGCGGCTGCAAAGAATTATATATTAATTCTTGGAAAGCCCAATTCTTAACACTATACACTTGCATATTCTGCTATCCGTACTCTTCTAGGCCTTTTATAACTCCCATCAGCTCAAACACGAAAGGGCACACGTGTGGCGGAGCGCCGCCCGCGCAGTGGCGGCGGGCACTATCCTGCCGACCACGTTAATCCCTATTGTACCCGAAAACCCAACCACCGTGTTATGATTCTTATCTGGCGTTAAAGAAGTTCTGTACTCGTTTCATAACTGTCCCTTTGTAGAAATGCCGCTTATTTCATTATTGCCTCGATCTATGAAAGGGTTATTGCACTGTTGAGGATCGCTTCCCTTCGCACGGGGTTTTCCACAAATGCTTCTCTCCAATTGGTTGAAAACTATTCTCTTCCACAATTTTACCGAGAAAATTAGTCAGTTTGTCTTTGTGAGTGCGAAAGGATGTGCGTGCTTGTCCCATGGAAGCGAAGAACGAGGATTTTTTCCCTATATTGTGAAATTTCAGCGTTGAGGCCGAACTACCATTAGTGAAGGATATCTCGGAACGATAAAAAGGTACGTTTTCCAAGTAAAATATCTCTGTTATCGTGTGTATTATTTAGGGAAATATGTTCTAATTTCGCTTTCCTTACGCGGTGATTTAGATAGTTAATATTTCGGATGAGAGAAAATGGAGCGCATGAAAGTAACCCGCAAAGAAATACATGACGTTATTGTTAATGAAAGTGGAAATGCGCTGTCGTCAAAACGTGAATTGTCCCTTCAATATCTTTAAGATAAGTTAAAATTGGGGAAAGACGAGAAGACAAGGGAAATGTTGAAGAATGTCATGGATAAATACGTTTTCAATGGGTATATCCAGATATGGAAAGAATGCAAGAGAACCAGTGTCAGGTTTGTAGTAAAATTTCCACGTTGTTTAGAGAAGGATATACCGCTCCCAACAGATATGCATGAATCTCTTCTTGAGGCTCCTTGTTAAAGCATGGTCTAGGCACGACTAATGATGGGAACACTGCCCGACGTTTTTTCTGAACCTACGCTAGCATCAGAAATTACCGGTATGTTTACCATCAAAACGTCATATTATATAGATTTTTATTTATTAATTCCAAAATTTGTTATGAATATTTAATTTTTTTTGGAAGAAGGATTTGGCGAGGACTTTTTTTCCTTTTTAAATAGGCATTAGCGAGGAACTCATCTCAAGGTTTGCCTCTATTTTAAAAGCTCTGACATCTGGACTTGAGATAGATTACGCCAATTTCAGCGAGTACTGCTCAGAAACTGCATCCCTTTTTGTGGATATGTATCCGTGATACTACATGCCTCCCACGGTGCACAAAGTGCAGTTTCATGCAGCATCACTTGCTAAGGCAGCAGTGCTTCCAATTGGCCAATTTTCTTCGGAGGGCTTTGGAATCTCTCCCCAAAGATATCGGAAGATTCGGAGCGCACCACACGCGAAAAATTTTGCTCTTAGAAGAAATGGGAGATCTTTTCCGAAGGCTCCTCCTTACTTCGGATTATCTAATATCCAATAGTTATGTATGTACAAATGCTAAAAGAAATGTTTCAAAGGATATACGAAACTTACTTGTATTAGAGGAGCCACCTTCTGATGAGGACAGTAACGGCTGGGAATCCGATGAAAACTGGTAGTGGGTTGGTAAATTTATCCCTAATGTTTTCTTATGTTTTATATATTTATGCTAATATATTATGGTTCATAAATAATTTTATGTGGCATTTTGGTTTATGGTATAAATTTTTTGCTAGGTGATTTCTTATGTGTGTCCTTTCAAAGTGTTAACGGAAAATTAGTTGACTAAATCATTAATAATGTTTAAAAAAATAATTTATGTATTTTATATGAACATTTTTATTTAAATTATTAAATTTCATGTTAAACTACTTACTTTTTTATTCCTAACTATTAATTTCAATTAAAAGTTCCCTCTTAACTGAAGCCGTCCAAATAGTCGATTTTTGGTTTTTTTCCGTCTCCACGAATTTGTTTAAAAAATTTCCCAGGATCAATTTTTCGGCAAAATGTCTTTATATTCATGTTATATGACCCAAATATGAATAGTAGGAAAAATCTGGTGGAGCTAATTATAAAAATATGGAAGATATGATTTTTGGCCAGCTTTTTTCGATTTCAGCCCACTGTGCGCCGGTTTTCGACAAATTACCATCAAAATACAAAGATAAGGTCGATTTTCGGAATTAAATGATACTATTACAATATTAAGCAAACCTCTAAATAGCTCCTTAATAGGTGATAGAGGGTAAGAACTGATATTCCTTCGAACTTTGGTATTCTCCGATAAACTCTCGGGAATGGCATAAAAACTTATTTGTGTCAGTCTTTTACGTGCGTTTTTCAGCAACCTTCTTCATTACCGTGTGTTTTGACAATGATCCTATGGTCTAGCATTGTATCTGATTTACTGTTTACGGGGAATGTGATTTACTGATTGTTACGGAGTGAAAGGAGAAGATTTGGTACGGACGTGCGCGCGGAGTCAAAATCCAATGGAGTGATCGTGATTATTACGTGAGTGTTGAAGTCCTATCTATTAAGTGCCGTCATCTTAGATCGGAAATTCGGAAAACCGTTTCACGCAGCTCTCAATACTGCTCTCCTTTCAGCTATCATTACCATATTTGCATCTATACAAACCATCACTTGGATTGAGGAATTGAGTGAGCGATGACATTGGTTATATTTTTTGTGAGCCCACTCAATTAAACTTCTACGCCCCAACCCAAATTTTCAGTCGTGCACTTAGTACCGTCACTTCAATTGGCACCCATGATTAATATTCCTTGAACTTATCGCGTGGATTTTAATGTATTATCGGCACTGTTTTTCAATTTTCAGTCCAATTAAAGTTAAATGTTTTCAATTCCTCAAGTTACATTCCTGTTTCTCAGCATTATTTAATTAGCATAAAAAACTGTGGTTAATTATTTACATTTTCTGGCGCCATTTGTTCATTTAATCATTTTATCTCTTCATTCCCAAGAATTGCTGCAGATAAAGATAATACTTAGTAGGTGAGAAATGGGCATTCTGGGGGAGTCATTGACCCCACTCATCCCACTCCCCCGTGACCTTGAACGTCTAGACTCTCCGCCCACCCCACCCCCACAAAATCGACGAACTCGTCAAGGTTAAAGTGGGACGGGAGGTTCCGCCCAACCCACCCCCACGAAGTCGACGAACCAATCAAGGCTCAAGTGGTGTGGGGAACCTACCATATATAAGCGAGTACAGGAGGATGCGAGCTCATTCGTCGTCACCATGAACACCAGAACAGCCGCTCTGCATAGACATCCCGAGGCTTACCTTGAGGGTACTGAGCTCGTGGTGGAGAGGCAGTCAGATTCGGATACTTACATCATCTACATCCCTCATCGGGGCACAGATTTTGTGCTCACGGTACTTTTTAACGCAGAGTACTGTTGTGTATTCCGACATCAGAACAAGAAAATTGAAGTGGTTGGACAGAAGGTGTCTTTCTCCGGCTTCCGAAATGAAGCAGGGGCGATCGTGGAGAGATTTAATGTAACCAGTCAGGATAACATTACCGATCCGGGGAAGCGACGCCTGGCGGAAGAGCAGCGCCCGATCATCTGGTTGGATGTGCACGAGTGCTACCAACCTCAATTCCATTTAAAGGCAAAGGGAGGAGGAGGAGGAATGATTCAAAGTGATTGTGTTGATGGTGCAAAACCTGTGTGTTACACGGACCATATACAATCAAAAGTGAGATACGGTACCACGGACGCTATTATAGGTACTCGTCTGCATGTAATGAAGTTTATACTTAAACTTGAGAAAGATGTGGATATTTATTGAATAAAAAAAACTTACTATTTAAATTGTTGTTGTGATTTATCCTTCAAAAAATAAAAGACCAAGGTAAAAATAAATAGATATTTATTACAATAAATTTTACATAATCATCCACACACGGATGAGTTGGTTATATTATTCACCATATTCACAGTTTCATAGTTCATATCACCACCTCCACTAATGTTATATTGTTCTTGAAATAGTTGAACAGCATGTCTGAGCGCTGACAATCCTCCAGCACTCTCATTTAAGTAATCATACTCTAGTAAATATCCCACAATGCAATCGTACCTTCTCATTTGCACAAAATTGTAAATGATTAAAGAAAACGTGACCAAGAAAAGAAACGGAACAATACAATTTACTATAAAATCTAACATACTTTATTTTTTTCACACCAATCAGCCAGCTTAAAACAATTCTTTCTAGCACACTGCTGATTTCCATCCATATGATTTTCAATTAAACATCCCTCATTTGTAGTTAATCTTTTTAACGAGGGACAACCATAAAGTTCCAGATTGACCACACAAATTCCCTTGGGAAGAAAACGGGTTAAGTAAGACGCCTTTTGCGCACCCTTGGTGAATAGTATTTTGTACTGCTTTGTATAGTTGTACAGTATGCTCTCCAAATCCTGATAATCTACGTCTCCAGAATATTCAGTCAAGCCGTGATAGTTATTTCTCAGCCAGTATGTCTCTTTTGTAGAAAGCAGTCTCGGTGGTAATTTAAATAACCACGTATTACAACATTTATTCTGTACAGCAATGATTGCCAACTCCTTGACGATAAAATCTCCTTTGCTGTCCGAGAATCCTTGAAATTCGATAATGGCGCTCATCGCGATGTATGTTCAACTTACAAGGTTTTTACACCCAATGCCAGGGGTTGAACTTACATCAAGACTCTCTAACTTACAGAACTCTCATTCGTGCCAGAGGTTAAAAAGCCTTTCACTCACACACAGGCTATTCATCAGCCAAACCATATGTTATGAGTGCCATCTCTAATTCAAGTCGTTCAAAATCACAATCTGTGATGTTCTTTGCTAGTTTGGTGGCGAGAAAATGTCTCACTTTGTCACGACCAACCGACAGTTTCTGGAGGAAAAGATCTATCAGCTTGAAGAGTTTCACAAATGCAAACCACTCATCTTCCTTAAAGTTAAAAGTCTTTTTAATAACCAAATGCGTCTTCCCAAAGTAATTTGCATACGTCAAACAGGAAGTTAAAA
The DNA here is from genome assembly GCF_921293095.1 of Ischnura elegans. Taxonomy (NCBI): domain Eukaryota; kingdom Metazoa; phylum Arthropoda; class Insecta; order Odonata; family Coenagrionidae; genus Ischnura; species Ischnura elegans. The sequence continues at coordinate 12,367,561 of NC_060256.1, forward strand.
AATGCTTTTCTCCTTTGTAAAAGAACAAAGCAACATCCTTTTCACAGTTCAAGATACTTTTCCACTCGCTTTGTGAAACAATCACACTTTTCTTTCCAACTTGATTAAATTGCACGACTGATTCAAAGTCACTGCTGGGATCGTATCCAATACACACACTTTTTGTCTTTCCACTGTTCAAGTAATACACAGTTTGAAGCACTAAATTCTTAAAGTCGTGGAATGAAGCAGAAATGGGTTGTTCAACGGGCCTCTTTCTTTTCACCGGTGAAGGTCCTGATGTCTCCGACGTCTGCATGACGACTGATGTATGACAAGCAATGAAACTGCTTAAGAGGAGGAGGATGACGATGGAGGAGGGGTGGGGGAACAGTCATCAGAGCATGGATCAACTTCCGCCTTGAGACGGTTGTACTGAAACCATTGCGCTAATGAATGTGCATCTCTCAATGCGCAGGTACTATTGCGCAACTTGTGACAAGGATTGAGGCAGGAATAGGCAGGAAAGGAGCATTTTTCGGGAGGAGGACAGTGTAATTCTTTCTCGAGAGAGATGAAAGTACGCCCCGTGAGATCGGTCAGGAACTCACACTCTGCTTCAGTGTATGCATAAAGCGCCATTGCACCCTCAGTCAAAGCTTCCAAGGTGGATGAAAGTTCCACGTGAGATATGAATCCCTCGTTAAAGGAAGTCTCATCACGTTGTAGGGGGTCTGCAAAACGAAGTTTCTTTCCTCCAGCCACGAGCTTTCCATGTTTCTTGAAACTGCCCCAAAATAGACGGTTTGAATCTACATCAACTGCTGCAAGCTCCGTCACTCCTCCTTGGTTGAAAGTTATAGATACTACGATCTGCATTCTGCGACTGCTTCTTCTCAAATAATCACCTCCTCCTTCTGCTCATCATATTTATTCGGGAACAGCACCGCTGAGCCCTGGGATGACATTTGGTCCACCTCAGCTGGTTGAAGGTTTGTCGAAACAGCTTCAGGACTCGACAGTCGTTGAGATGAGGGGTGGTGTGATGAAAGTGTCTAAGGAATTTGTGTAGTGGTTGACCTAAAGATTTACTAGCAGTATAGAGACAACAATATTCACCGCAAATATCCGAACGAAAGCTTTGGATTTGAATGTGATTGCAAGTGACTGAGAATGGTTTTAAAAATTTTAAAATGTTTGGGATAAAAGGAGGTAGACCGTACGAATCAAAATATTCGGCCAAATGACTGTGTAAACAGACTGCAACCCAGTGTGAACCCGGCAATGTAGATGGATCTAAATTTATTATGTAAACTCCATTTCGTGGTGATTTCGGTAACCTATCGGATGCGTAAACTCCACGGAATATATTGAGTGGTCTTAGTAACCTGTTGATTTGAATTCCATCCATGACTAAAAGTTTGTGATAATGTTTCTGTTTTTATCAATTTCCAATGTTGCATCATACTCTGAGAAAAGTAAACACGTGACCGTTCTCGATAATTCATTCTCAAACCTCGCTTCTATTCTCACAACTCCTCTATCTCCAAGACTTATATAATTCTCGTTTCCAGAATCATCAGGTGTTAAATCAAAAATTAGCATAAAATAACCGTGTCCAAACATGTCGTAAGTGATTTGATTACCTCTATTGTAATGCTTAATACCACTGCCTGAGAATATCGTATCATACGCACGTGCCCAATACTTTTTACTTGAAAAATTGCATTGTAATCCCTCGGAAGGAATTTGCACACCGTTCACAAAGAGGGAAAAATTCTCGAGCGAATAGTGAGAGAGAGCAAATGGATTCTTATTCAAACCTCCAGCGTAAGCTTCATTATCCACCATTGCAAAAATAATTGTATTAGGTATTCGACCCACGATTGCATTGTCGAGGCTCAAAGTTCGCCCACCGGAAGGAACGGTAAAAGTTTTCAACTCGGTACGTTTGTAGTGATATTTCGCATTATTACTGGCTAAAATTTTATTGTGTGCAACTAAAATGGATGGGTTGATATCGAAATGTTGAACGTATAAAGTTGCGTCTAAAATCTTCAATAGCCCATCTCCGCCCATAAGATAGAAAGCATGATTAGATAACAATAGTCTTATACCGATATCCACTCGATCCAGCATCAGTTCGGATTGATTGAATACATCAACATGCAATTTACCATACAACTCTACCTCGGCACTATTATTAAACCACTCCTTACGCTTGCTAAAACCTGCATTTGAGGCATCTGTCTTATTGATATCATCCCCCGTATCCAGTTCCCAACCCACATTTCGCAAATGTGTTCTGCTCGCATCAGTACCATAATTCAAAGAATTTTCCAAGTAGCTCCTATAATGGTAATTATCCTCCGACGGAGTGACCAACGTCCCATTGAAATAAACGTTACACTGTTCGAAGAGAGAGTGCAAAATATTGTTAACTACTCCTGGCTGATTCGTGTCAGAACTAGCGTAATCATTCCCGTCTTTTTTACAAAGTTTCACTTTAAGTCTTAGATATATGCTATTCAAATCCTTGTACGCATCCCCAGAGTCTTTGATAAGGAATTCTATGACAGACCGATTATCTAGCGAAGAAATGGGCTTATAGGATACGAGTCTTTTTGCTAAGATGTTATTTTGGACGGGAGGATTGGGTTGAAATAAATCCAACGAAGACAGCATGTGCTCAGCCATTATCGTGAAAAGATATCTCCTCCTCCAGCGACCTTCTTTCCTCCTCGCCTTCTCGATGACTGTTGCTTTTTACGTCCACCGCTATGTTTTATTTTATTAAGCCTTGGACGTTTCGCGATTCTCAACCCGCCTCCAGACATGCCTTTTATCTTTTCCTCAGCCTTTCGTTTCAAGTTCTGACCAGCCTCGTTTATTCTACTGCGCAGTATCTCCTTAACCGGTTTCGTTCCAAGGTCTCCGAGAGCTGCTGCCCCAGCGCTCGCGGCTTCCTTACCAACAGTCTTAAGCCCACTAAAAAGCAAAGGTTTCGCGAATCGCCAGAGACCAGCGAGGAAACTCCCGATACCCCTCCCCTTTTGCACCCTAAAAGAGGCTCTATACAAAGGCCCAATCTCTCCCCCCACCTGCTTGGAATAATAGCTGTAATATCGATCCATCGTCGGTGCCATCTCGTCGTAAAATGATGCACTAATGTAAATCAATTCTTTTTTATAAAGTGTAACACCACTATAGAGCTTTGCTCCCCACTATGAAAAGAAATCGCTTCTCCGAGTTTATCACTCAATAGAATTTCCACACTCTCGATATTGTTTTTCTCGACGGGGTAATAGTAAATAGGGTTGAATGTTTGATATTCTCCAATTTTCGAATTCAAGATGCGGATGCAACGACTCACAGTGTCTCCGACTAGTTGAGGTTTCACTATATCTGTGTAAACGTAAAGATTTTTTGAGGAGTTTGTAATACCTCTTTTTTCTCTTTTTCCTATATTATCCTTAGCGCTAATCTCTGCTCTTGCCCCATCAACGATTTCAGCTAGCTCATCATCTGTCAACGTTGAATCTTTAAATGATAATCTAATAAGAACAGCTGATAATAACAATAGGTCATTTTTTATCTTTTCCTTGCCTTTTCCACTAAAGCCTGACAAAGTTCTATTGAATAAGCTGGTAAACGATTCATACGTTCCTGGAGACAATGAGTATTTTACTCCGCTCGCTGAAATTTGCACAGACCGTGGTAATATGCGTTCATCAACTCCAACCTGATTAATCCTTACACTCAATCTATCAATATAGCGCATTACTTCATTTGAAATGTAAGTTTGTTTTCGTGCGCTGGAGGCAATGTATGGCCTTGCAAATGCCACCGCAATGCTGTCATAAGTACCAATGGGAATTGTAAAGTATGAATCATCTTGAAGTTTCACATTTATAACTTCTTTATCCCCTCGAACTAATCCCTCTTCAGTCCGGGTCCTATTATCCTTAGGAGTCAATTCGTCTGCTCCGCGAGAAGCTGGGGTAAAGTTATCGATAACGGTAGGTGTGTCTTCGGGAGCTTTTTTTACCTCAATAGGAGGAATAGAAATTTCAGCAGGTGTATCTTCGGGGGCTTTATTTACCTCAATAGATGGAATGGAAATCTCAGCAAGACCTACATACCACTCGTTATTGTCTAAATCGATGCGATGACTCAACTTTGTACGATAATGAGCTATCGTATTTCTCGGGAAAAAATCCCTCGAGCTGTCGCTGGGGAGTGTGAGATAAAATTCATTCATACCTTATGAACGGAAGAAGCACGAATCCACGAGTTAAAAGACGATGGGTATCCGTCCCACTTGATAAAGTACTCTAAATTAGAACCACTCCCCCGACGTCTCAAAATTTTCTCAATCCTGTACTCCGTGTCGGGAGACACGTTGACTTTTACTAATTCCTCTGCATAGAAACCTCCTTTTATATCCTCCCCGTTCAAATCTTTCAATTCATACGTCGGTATTGGTTTTGCTCGATCAATGTTTGAAACTTGAAATATCTCCTTAGTATAATTTGGTGTGTATCCTTTGGCGAACGGAAGCCTCTCTTTGCTGATTCTCACGTAATCATCCTTATTGAATGTTACATTCACCTTTCTTAAGCTTTTTCTCCGACTGACAATGACAAATGCATTTTTTGCATTCACTTGAGATGGAGCTACCCCGATACGTGAATGGCTGCTATCATTATATGATCTAATGAGTTTCTGAAGCACATCGATATATTTATAAGTTGCGTATTTTGTAAAATATTTATACATTTTTGTCTTGAGAGTTCTATTAAAGCGTTCCACGAGGCTAGCCTTAATTTCGGGATTATTAGTAGTGTAAAACTTTACTCCTTGATTCGAGAGAAAACTTTTAAACTTACTATTAACAAATTCCCCTCCCTTATCGCTCTGAATTTTCAATGGTTTGCGTTCGCGAAATATGACCTTAAATGCTTCTATAATTTCCTCTGGTCTTTTTGACTTGAGAGGACTTGCCCACGCATAGCGGGAAAATATGTCTATTACGGTTAAAATGTAACAGAACCCATTGTTGTATTTTTTCAAACTTCTCAAATCATTTAAATCACATTGCCAACACTCATCTATGTAGTTTACTTCGTAACGGTTTCTAACAAACTTTTTTCTCGCCGGCTTGTGACGCGTGTACGCTTCTTGAGATTCCAACCACTCGCGAATTGTTTTTATCGGGATCCCAGTCGCTTTATTTAATTTGTGTTCTGTGGAAAAACCAGCAGGATGTGCGGGATTGTTGTACACGCTAGCTAATACGTCGTGTCCCACTCTTCCCCGAACATTTTTGGTACCCTTTTTCGCTTGCTTCGCCTTGGAATTGATCTCGGAGATGTCCATCGCTCCTTTGGAGATATTCTTTGCGCCCTTGGAGGTGTGCTTGGCTCCCTTGGAGGTGTGCTTGGCTCTCTTGGAGTTGCTATTATCCGCTTCATTTTTTTCGGTGGAGAATCGCTTTCGATTTGTTCCTTTATTCGTGCCCATGTCGAATCTAACTCTGAATTTGTCCTCTTAATTTCGTCTAACCGCCTTCTCATTGCATTGCTACCCTCAACTACTTGTGTTGGTGGTGTGTGTTTCACTATTGGAACGTGTATGGGGGATTTAAAGTCTGACACTGAGTCGAGATATTTATCGAGTATCCTTTTATACAAATGCCACTTGTCAATATCCTTGAGCCTTTTACTCGCTAACACAAGTTTCATTTCCTTATCCAATTTACTCAGCCTAGCCTTTGCACGACTTCGATCAAAGACTTCGGGACTCACTACGAGCATTTTATGCAAACTCATTTTCCCAGCAGGCTACCGATCACACCGCTTAAAATCGAACCCAGTAGTAATGGCAAAAAGCCTCCTTTTTGTACGAGAAGCGCTCGTTTTCTTTTTACACTCGTCCCCCGTTCAACCAACTTTCTCAGTGTGTTACGATGCTTGGATAATTTTCGTTTCAATCGCTTATCGATCTTATGATTTCCGTTTAGAGTATTGAGGCAACAATCGCAAATTGTTTTAATCAACTCCTCGTCCGAGCTATTCAATATGGCAGTACGTAATTTAGGCTTTGCAGACTTTAGGACGTGGAGCAAGTGTTTATTGTTCTTCAATCTTTTCATCGCGTTGGGGCATGTAAATGACAGTGGCCCCGTCTTGGGGAAAAATTTTGGTTCTAAAGCGGAATCTGTCGTCCGTGTCCTGACCAAGATCTAGAACCAAATAACCGAATGGTTCTTGCGTAACTTGCTTATATACCCTCTCCAATTCCCCCGATTTTTCCGGATAGACCTGCCTAGCTAAATGACCAAATTGTAACTTATCTCTGGGGTTTTTGAACGCGACAATATACTTTGTATTCAATGATATATTTCTCGATTGTGGGCTCTGATAGAAAATATTCTGCGTGATCAAAAACACTGAAATGTTAAAGTGATGTGAACCTCTGGTGAATAATTTACACACATCTTTGCTGTAGGCTCCCTCGCTCATCAAGTCATCGATTATGTATAATGTTGGATTGCCACCAAATTCTTCAAAAGGTGGTATTTCGGAGAAAAAGTGAACAGGTAATCGAATTTTAGGCTCACTTCCTGGAGCACAGCACCAAATTATCTTACGTATGGGACTATCTAACATATAGTTCAAGTTCTCTAAAAACCTTGTTACGAATGTGGTCTTTCCACATCCTGACGGACCTGCACAAATGCATGTAAAAGGATGTTTCCATGTTAACGTCATGATTAACACTGGAAATTTTTTATTACTTTTTTATCATTTATAAAACTTTTACGAAGAAAAAAAAGTCAAAATATTGATTAATATCGAAAATTTCTTAGAGCGACGTCCTCTAAATCGAAATATACCTCGTTTGGTAAACTCTGATATACGTCATCGCACATTACCGTTTCAATTTGACATTGAACATTCGGTTTAATGCGATGACGCACGATAGGTTCGTCACTCTCCATTATCCTTTTATATGCTACATCGAATATATTATTACAAATATATTCGATGCAGAGGTGATACAAGGTTTTTGGATTATTGCTATTCATTGTGTGCGTGTGTGTTAATACTGAAAATAAAAAGTAAAAAAATTACACATGATGATGTTATAAGTAACACAAAAATGTTTTTATCATATTTAAACTAGTTCTATCAATTTCAAGTGTTACCAAACGCCTCATCATGTGTACGTTTTGTAGGAATTCTATAATGCCCCCAAGCAAGAGTATTGATACCATCCTCACAGATGTATCTTTTATCATCAAATGGGTTTAAAGCGACTTTATTCATTTCTAATGTAAATATCTTATGTTTCCTACTTCTAATTACGTTCATTTTTCGAAATTCTGTCAAATTTTCGTATAAACATTTTGAATAATCATTAAAAGATAAGCATTTATTTATTACACATTTTGTTATACCTTTAGCTTTCTTTTTCTCCTTACTCCCGTCAACCTTGAAAGAATAAAGTTTACTTCTGAGACCAATAAAATGAGTCATAATATTTCCATCACATTCATCTTTAAATTTCCCCAACACCTTTTTATTTATTATTGAGTAACAAGGATGATCTTTGGAATAGTTTGACGTATCGAAAGATTCTAAATTTTCTAGTATATTTTTATATACATCATCTGTTTTTATTTCGTAAATAAAGCTGTCAGTATCCATGTAAGATAACTTGATGTTTTTATCATATTTGGGTAGCATTTCATGATAATGAAAATTATACATCAACGTCTTACTTAATTCTAATACACTAAATCCAGTAGAAATTGGTTTGTTCATTTTAATGCTTGTCCTTCTGAGGTGAACTGCTGCCAGTGACTTACTAAAGATTGTTCGATCCAAAAATTCAGATTTTGATATTAGTTTATCTAATCTTTTTTCGCTTGTTACTAATTCTAATCGAATTCTTTTTCTAACATCTTCCATCATTTTCCCGTATATTGCATTAGAAAGCAATTTGTAAAAATCTCTGTCAAAATCGTTGGATGCTGATTTTCTTTTTTCAGTATTTAGATCAATATATGACTTTAACCACGGTGATTGATTGAATTCAATTACTCGATGTACTTTAAGGAGTTTCATGCCTAGGGAAAGAGCCTGCTTAAGGTTTACATAATGAATTATATATTTAGTTTTATTTTCTAGTGTTGTTAAAAGTTTTTTATGCTTTCCACCGGGAGGAATTTTGTTTTCCGGACAAAGAGGTAGATCATTATGATTATCATGAAGAGAATCTGGATATGACAAATCAACCTCTAAAATGTATCCCACTTGACTATCATCTGGAATGTTTTTAACGATCAGATTATTTATTTCCTTGTCAGTTAACCACCTAAACTTTGAGTGAGGAAGTGGTCTTGACAATGCCCATCCATACAAGTTATTAGCATCTAGGTATATTAAATAATTAGATTCACAATCAGATTTAAAATTAGTCATATACCTATTGTTAGCCTCGCAGTATCTTTTAGAACACTGTGATATTCCACCTCGAATACCTTTCTCAATCATTAACAACATATCATAATCAGTTAAAAGTTCCAATTCGATGTCTGTATACTTTAGCATTGCGTCGAAACTTAAGCCTGGAGTAGTATAGTACCATGATGGATCAAGTTTATATGTGCCAATACATATGTTTCTAAAGTTTTCAAAGACATCTGCAAGAAGAGTTACGTCACTTTTTAGGTATACATCACTATAATCACCTAGCGTTTTACACTTAAAGGAAGACCATACATTCAATGCATGTGTGTAATCATCGTCTGATATACATTCATCAGTTAATCTGTTATAAAATTTTTCTTTACTCGGTAGAAAACAATCATCAAGTCTCTCAACACAATTGGTGTAATCATATGGATATACACCTTTTCGCGTAATTATATGAGCTAAATCACCAAATATTTCATTTGTGAATTTAAATTTTCTCAAGTTAGATACAAGTGTAGCTAATGATGCAGACATAAATCGAAACGTATCAACGAATCGAATTTTAAATTTTTTTTCTATTTTTTTTGCAAAAGAAATGTATTTTTCCTCAGTGCTTGGTATTACAAATATTTCTCTCATCATAGGCTAGCTCACGTACAATGAAATGACCATCGTAGGCTGACAAATTGTGTATAAATATGGGTAAAAAGTCTGGCATTTTATACTTTAAGTTACATAGTTTATGTGCTGGACCGCGATACCTTCCTGTCAAATGGTCATGATCTTTGACCCTATCTTTACCTAACTCTTTCTCACAAATGTGACAATTCACTGAGGTAAGAAATATACTTTCTTCTTCCTCAGTCAGCGGATTTATTGGGATAGTGTTCTTATATATTTCATAAATTTTCACTGCTTCGTCTTTTATTCTGTTAATGAATACTCGTGCTGCATTTGGTCCTCGATATAAAATCGGTTTTTGACAACCATCTGGTGTAACTAACATATAACAGAAACTAAATGGTTCATGCGTTTGAATAACATTCGTAAAGGATTCCTTTGGTGAAGGATTACAAGTGCTAACATCCTTTAAAAGACATTCAAAGTCTGCATAGATTACATAGGGTATGCGAAAAAAACGATTCAAATTTGTAAATTTTAAAATTTTGTTTTCTTCATCTGGCATTATAACTTTACTAGGCACACCTGTTCCCTTACAGAGAGCTTTATGTTCCATAAATTTTGTCATATCCCTAAAATGTATAAAGCAACGTTTGCAAATACTTATACTGTGGTGATGTTTTGTAATTTGCGATTTAATCAATTTATTGAAATTTTTAACCCAGCAATAATGTCCTGTCTTATCGTTTGTGATGTATAGCAAATCACGATGATCATCTAATTCTTCATCAACTATTTTCATTGGATACACATTGTTCTTTTCATCTAAACCAAAGAGATTAATTGAAATATTATTCATCCTCTCAAACTTGATGATGTCCTTTGGATCAACCGGATACTTGATACAATCCCAATTATATGCGTTTCGAAATTCATTATTATTGTAATTCCAAACAAGATTTGGATGATCTATAATGTTTTTGGACCAAATAGCATACTTAAAACAATAACGATCATTATTCTTTACATTTACAACTGATTTAGTATTTTTTATTTTAGCCGGTAATTCAATATATGTAGATCCGCGAAGTGGATTATATTTATTAATGCGTAATTCCAAACCAATCACTTCAGAAAGTGACCAACCAGAGCCTTTGGCTTGGAATTCAGATTTTTCCTTTAGTATTTTGGAAAACGCTTCATCTATTATTTCATCAATCATATCGATAAGTAAAACACGTGTATTAGGTGTTTTAAATGCCGTGTCAAGTTCTTCCTTTTCATTCTTACGAAATTTACAGATTAACACCAAATTAAATTTAATTGAATTGTTTTCAATAACTCCTTCGTTAAGTTTTTCAAATAATTTTTGTTTAATATCGTTTAGAAATGAAATAACATCTATACTGCTATTTTGCTCTGGTGTTATCCAAAACGTTTTAAGTCTGGACCGAATTGCGGATTGTATTTGATTAAAACCTCTACCAAGTTGAACTGTAACATAATGCCTATGCTCATTGGTGTTCTCATGAGGCATAGCCTCATCAATGCTGTAGAAGGTTTCACAATAAGTACAATATCGTCGACCTTTCAAAATGTCTAATCTAGCTTTTAAATTTCTGAAAGTTTCCAAATCATTAATTACATCGTTTTCAAAAATTATTCTTTCATTTATGCGTGTTAAGGCAAACTCAATTTCTTCTTCCGTATTATAGACCCCAGCTTGAAAATAATTAAGAATTTCCTCATTGTTTAACGATTGAGTAAGATTGTGTATATGGTTGGTTGTGTTATCGTGCGGTAATTCATCACTTAAGCAATAATACTCTTCGCAAGTTCTACAATATTGTCTGTTTTTAAAATTATCTATTAAGTTTTTCATATTTTGATAAGTTATTTTATCATCTATAGAATCATTATTAAATATTACATTATTGTGAATATCATTATGCGCTTGAATTAATTCCTCAATTGAATGGAAGAAACCAGAATTAAATTGATTAAAAATTTCTTGATTGGTTGACATTTTTTGTTTGCGTTTAGGTATGTTTGAATGTGAAACAGCCTGAAATAAGAATATTGCTATATATTATAACTGATGAGTATAACTTTCTAAATATATGGAAATTGATGGTTGTGTTCATAACGATCATTGTCACAATCAAAACCCATTTCGAATAAATATGCTTCTTCCTCCAAAATAACATGATATGTCACTAGATTGAATATATGTCTTGGTAAAGACTGGCAAAAAATCATAATGATATTATCTGTATTGTTCTGTACTACTCTATGAAAAACATATCCTTGTGTATCTTCATTGTTTGTGATACTATATGATTGTCTAACAATAACTTTCGATATTTTTTCCAAGCATAAATGAAACAATGTATTCATTGTAAATGTGATCTTTTTTAAGTTTACTGCAATGGAAAAGTAAAACATATCAAAATGTGTTTACTATTTCTTTCTCAATTAATATATATATCTGAATGGGAAGAACATTTAAGTAATATTTCAAGATCAATTTAATGTTATTCATCAAGAGAATATTATGTGAAATTTGGCTACAGCTTAAAGGAAGTGCAAAATTCGTTTTCATTTCTGCAAAATATATTATACTGTCTGTAATTTGTTGAATACATAATAAACGTAACGACTTCATAATTGCTTACCTCTAGTAGTGCGAAGAGACTGCAGAATAGGTACTGGACCAAGAAGCAAAATGGTGCACTCTGCTACAAAATGCGGTACTGATGTGTGACACAAGTAGCGTGAACATAGAGAACAACGTTTCTCTTGAGAAGCAAGGAGATGAAGAACTATGATCTGCACGCTAATCGTTAAAAATCAGAACTGTACTTTCCTTTGGAAACGCTGCTGTATTTATAAACGCATCCGATGTTAAAAAATAAAAATTTCTGGAGAGATGGAGTGTGGGTACATCATCCAGTTAAGACTTGATTCGCTCTCCAAGGAGGCTGGTGTATGCAACGTGATGTGGGAAAAGTTCAAGGCTAATGGGTGGAGGCGCTTTGCTCGGAGCGAAGACATGCTTGAAGGTGAACTTGAGGTGAACAGACTATGAACGCTGGAGCAGGTGGCTGACGTGAGAAAATGATAATAAATTTAAAGAAGGAATTTTCAAAGCTAAAGTGAATGCATGCTCCAAGGAGAAATTGAGGACGAGTATAATTCAAGGAGAGTCGAGCAGGTGTACATGATGTGAAAAAGCTCAAGGCTAACTGGCTGAGGACGCTTTGCTTGAAAGGTTAACACACGGTCCAAGGAGAAAATGAGGACGAGTATAATTCAAGGAGAGTCGAGCAGGTGTACGTGATGTGAAAAAGCTCAAGGCTAACTGGCTGCAGACGCTTCGCTTGAAAGGTTAACACATCTCCAAGGAGAAATTGAGGACGAGTATAATTCAAGGAGAGTCGAGCAGGTGTACGTGATGTGAAAAAGCTCAAGGCTAACTGGCTGAGGACGCTTCGCTTTAAAGGTTAACACACGCTCCAAGGAGAATCGGACTTGAGATAAAAAATGAAATAGCACTTACCTTACCGCGAACAGGGGAGTGGGATGAGGGTGAAGTGTGGTGTGAGTTGCCCGAAGATTTTGTATATAAGACGATCCTTTTCGAGGTTGCATCACAGCGTCTTACCGTCGTCCTCACCGTCGTGGTACACCTTGCAGTTTGCCTTAGACCGTCGTCACCGCAACTCCAAGCCTGCTTTCGCCGCACTTCCAGCCTGCAATTGTTCTCATCATCGTCGTACACCTTGCAGTTTGCCTTAGACCGTCGTCACCGCAACTCCAAGCCTGCTTTCGCCGCACTTCCAGCCTGCAATTGTTCTCATCATCGTCGTACACCTTGCAGTTGACTTCTACCATTGCCGCAGTTGATTCCTGCAATCCAATCCATAGTTCCAGCCTTCTAAATTGTAAGTAAGAAAATATTATTAATATCATTCATATGAGAATCATACAGATGTAATAGATTGACAATACATCAAGTTTCAAGTAAAAATGATAATATGATAATTCTTAAAAATACTTACTGAGATACAATATTACATTCAAACTTATGCTTTATTTTATAGACCATGAATACTAAACCGACGACTACCACCACTGCTGCTGGTACCTCACATGAACTGACTTACGCGACCGTGACGTCCCGTAAGGGTAGCAGCAGAGCAGCAGCAGCATCCGCCTCCACTGCCGGATCATCATCCTCCGTCATCTCGCCAGTGTTTGCATCGCTGATGAGATGTCAGGAGGAAAATTTGTGTGTGAAGAAGGAGAAGCTGGTAAAACAAATGAGATATCCGGTGGAAAGTTTAGAGAGCATAAACACGCAATACGGTGATGCACTAGTGGCACATTTTCTGTTCGATGGGAGGAAGAGGAAGCTCTTCCTCCCAAAATACTTTAAACTAACAAAAAAGGAGATAAGTGAATACAACTACTTTGAAGAGAAATTTTCAATTTACCTAGATGTGGATAATATCATTAAAATTGAAAATTGAAAAATAAAGATAACTTAAGTGATTGATTCTTGTGTCTTATTCATCAACAATGTAACCCTCAAATTTTCTCCTCGGATTTGGAAAAATATAAAAAATGCAAAAAAAAAAAAAAAATTTAAAAAAAAAAAAAAAAAAAAAAAAAAATTTCAAAAAAAAATTTTTATATTATTCCTAGACCTAGACCTAGACCTAGACCTAGGCTAGACCATGGCTACACCATGGCTAGATACGAGTTATTCTATGGTTGATATTATCGGTCAACGTTAAGGGGAGGTTAAGGAATCATTTCTGCTATCCCTACACAGTCTGGGATTGAACTATACAAGCTGTATATTCAACCTTTATGAGTATAGGTTAAGTATTTTATAGCATTCACTTAGCTAGCATAGCATATAGATCCGTTCATTATTCTCAACCTATTAAGCTATAGGTTGCTATGTAACATGCTTGATGAGCATAGCTTGATGAGCATAGCTTGATGAGCATAGCTTTAAGAGCATAGCTTTAAGAGCATAGCTTTAAGAGCATAGCTTTAAGAGCATAGCTATGAGAGCTTAGCTCTAGATAGGCGGATAAGTTCCACCAGTACTTCATTAGGAAGAGTAGGTACTTACCCGAGCTGCAACTGGTGATTCCAACGAAGTCCTCAGTCCTCCCCCTTTGGGGAGGGTGGTGGGCCCGAAGGCCCAGGTGAAGTGATTCCAGCGTATGCTGCACGGCTATTTATACGAATCTTAAAGAGGCCAACACCCAACTTCTCCTCATTTCCCCCACTATACGTCTTACCCCTTACGTACCAACCGCTAATATTACATTCAATCGCTGACTGAGATACCAACCCATGCATGATATATATTTGAACGCGGGAAAATTTAAATTTCAGAATTTTCGTGCATTTATAATTTTTATAATTTATTTTTCGTGATAAGTTACAACACTATCGTCATGTGTAATGTATTGACTTAAAGTACATTCTTATATCTTTCTAAAACATAATTTGTCGAGTGATCAATTATCCCAGTTGACTAGATAAAGGCTAGGCAATGTTGATGAGGAGGCAGAAAAATTTCAGAATTAAAAGAACTAAATTGTTTCCACTCTATATATGAATATAAATGTAATTTATTTTTTACTTTTCGTAAACGGCAATTAAATATCTTCCATCTCACATCATTTTTTAATTAATTTATTAATTTATAACTAGATGAAATTAGGAAAAATATCTTAATCGTAAAAAGTTTCTAGATTTATTTATTGTGAACATGATATTATGCAGATGTGTGAGGGTGACAGTATTATTTTAATACATCAGTTGCTTACCTCACCCTTCACATTTATTACATATCCTCAGCAATGTGTGGTTACATAGATAATTGATATTTCAGAGGAAATATTCACAATACAATTGTACTGACTGCCTCTCCATCAGGAGATCGGTACCCCCAAGGTAAGCCTCGGGATGTCTCTGCAGAGCGGCTGTTCTGGTGTTCATGGTGACGACGAATGAGCTCGCATCCTCCTGTACTCGCTTATATATGGTAGCTTCCCCACACCACTTGAACCTTGATTGGTTCGTCGACTTCGTGGGGGTGGGTTGGGCGGAACCTCCCGTCCCACTTTAACCTTGACGAGTTCGTCGATTTTGTGGGGGTGGGGTGGGCGGAGAGTCTAGACGTTCAAGGTCACGGGGGAGTGGGATGAGTGGGGTCAATGACTCCCCCAGAATGCCCATTTCTCACCTACTATCGCCTTTATTTATTTCAACAACGCCTTGGCAACCCAATATATTCACAATCCGAAGTTTGACATTAAAGCAGCAATTATATTCGCCAAATTTTGCGTTTGAGTCCCTACATAGACAGTTTTTCTATCCACTTCCTCAGTCTGCCATCAGTGGATTCCAGGCCGTGATGTAACGCGCGCACGCTCCGTCACGTGTTTTTAAACAGTCGATGAAGATTATTTTTAAAGACTCATATCTCAGCTATAAAACATTATTCATCCGCGAAATTTTCGGCAAGTACATTTGAGGTAAGGGTCTTATTATTCTAGTACTTTTAAAAAAGTTTGCATGTTCCCCATTGGTTTATATTTGAAGTTGAAATAATTTGCTGCGCATTTAAAAATGTACGAACAAATGTCCGAAAAAATGTACCGTGTAACCACCTACTCGTGGATCTTGTCCATGAGAATGTACAAGAATCTGTTCAGAAAACCATTCAGAAAAATGTACAGATTCTTGTACATTCTAATGTACCGTGTAACCAGGCCTTTAAACCGGTCTGAACTCAGATCATGTAAGAATTTAAAGCTCGAACAGACCTATTAATTAAGCTACTGCACCTAATTATTATCTTAATCCAAAATCGAGGTCGCAACCCTTCCCGTAAATATGAACTCTGAGGGAAGATTACGCTGTTATCCCTAAGGTAACTTAGTCTAAGGAATTGTCCCACGAATCGCACCTAAATGTGATGACAATTTCTTGTTTGCTATCAATTCCACTTCTTATACTCCAGCCGCGAATTCCTTTCTCGCCGCTGTGATGTGATGATAGTCCTTCGCCGTTAGGCCGCTTTTCCACAGTCTCGCTGCGAACGCTCGTCTTTTTTTTCCTTGGACTGTGGGTACCGGGGTCCCTCGCTACGAGGCGTTCGCGTCGCACAATTCGACGCGAGCCGTGGCCGTGCGCTTGTCGGTAAAATAGCAGTGCTCAAAGGTTCCTCGCCCCGTGCTGTGCGTAAAGTGGACGGATACCCAGTGGCGGCTTGTCCATATAAGAACTCTCGGACGCCGCCCCTCCCAAAGACTTGAAAAAGGAAAAAAATTAAATACACATTAAATTATAATCATACATCTAATTAATCAAGGTGTTTTTTTCAATCGCATGCATCGAAAAAGTAGGATAAACACGCAAAAATAGCGCGAGAAGTTTTAATTTGTAGCCGTGGGGCGCTGGCCAGAACGTCCAAATCCATATTAACGTACAGTTAAATGATATGGTGGTAGTGGTGGGGGCTGCTCTTGCTATGACGCGTCTAAGCTTGTGCCTTGTGGGAGTCTTTGGACGCCGTCCGAGCATGCGCAGAGCGACGTATCTAGGGAGTTGACACCGCCGCGACGCCCGGTGGCCGTATAATCTTGGTGTGTTGCAGAATACCTTGTTTTGGTGACCACTTGACTTATTATTTGTAAATTGTTTTAATGTTAATAGGCCTAGTTGTAGTTGAGTTAATCGAGTTAGTGATTGTTAGTGTTTTTGTGTTGGTGATTGTTTTGTGTACTAGTAGACTCTAGATTGATTGAAAAACTCATTAAAATACACAAAATATTGAAAAATATTAATGGTGGAGTATGCCCCTCCCTGCATTTGACTCACGAGCCGCCACTGTGGATACCTGTGACGTCTGCCTCGTACCATGACAGCACACAATTCTGAACTGCAAACCAACGAACCTCCACAACGAAACTGTCACCATGGATAATGACGTCTTGATAGGACAATAAGATAGTTTCCTTCATCAAAAGGAAACGAAATAAAGTCATTGATTGCGACTCCTTACCCACCAGTAGTGTAGTCATAATATAGGTACCAATTCTTTGGTTTTACAAATTCCAGTTTAGACGAATGTTAATGGTAAATTTTAACCTCATTTAAAAAAGGCCGGTTTGGCGCCCATGCGATGCCACTCCACGAGACGTCACAGGGACCTAGTTTCTATACGAGTAGGTAGGAGTTTTACATCGTCTAAGATTACCAATGCATGCATGAGGCACAGAGCTCAGGGAAACATCTCTTAATAAATACCCATTAAAACTGGCTAAGATCGGAAAGTTTCCTTCGTTTGATGTGGTAATAATAATCCTTATTTAAGCCAAGCGCTAACTGCTAGCCGGGTACTCCGCCACCTGCTAGCAGCCTGCGTCGTATCAGCGCTCAAAGCCTCGCCCCAAGGTCACCTCACACGCCGGCAGCTGGAACTAGAAATACGGCACACTGGATTTTCCCAGCATTCATAATTAGCCGTCGTGTTTTCGTGCACCTGAATATTTTCACTTTTCATTAAATCGCGAAAAATAGATATTGTCATTTAAAAATCTAAAAGCGTGAAATACGTACTCCAGGAGTAACAATCTTTCGATTTGGGCAATAAAAAATAATACGGAACCACCCTATTAGTGAAGTGTAATGAAACTAAACGTTTAATGTGGGGCTCGAAACACCCTGAATATTATGATAAAAAAACAAGAGAGAAGACTTGTGGCGGCAGCTAGTTACACGTTTCTAAACGTCAAAGACTTATTGTATTTACTATGAATTCGGGTGATTCGCAGTGAGCATTCGTGGTTACAAACTATACTGAAGAGCGCGTGCCTCACCCTGAGTCAGAAAATACGCATTCGCAGTGAACAGCCTCGCACTGTGGATACCGGCCTAAGCGTCGCTCTATATTATTCCGTCTGCGGATGGCGATTTATTTTATTTTTCCATTCAATTCGTGCGAACCACTTCGACTTCTAACACTATGCGTGCCATTGCCATAATATATTACGTCCAGCTAATCCTTCTGAGGATTGTCTATGAAAGTAATATTACGTCCATCTGTTTTATTGTCTTTGTTTGCGTGAAGCTGTGATATTTCGCCCATGGTACTTTTCCAGTTTACTGCTTAGTGGTTCTGTCTTTTCAAAAATCAACTGCTCGATGGAAAAAGAGTTCTTTTAATGTCTTCAGGACGAAAAGTCCTCTGTAGCTACCGGCACCCTTATCTCAGCCTACTTTGTGTGAAAATTCTTTGGAGGATAGAACCGTTCATTGAGGGTGCAGTGACCCTTTTTGTCATCCAGGATTTATAATGCTTTGCTTGGAACAATGCTTTTTTATGATTTCCTTGCTTTAAATAGTTCAAATTGAGCGTAATAAAAAACTTATTAAGCATGTTATGGTGGTACATCATATGTTGCAACTTTTTTTATTTTTCAAAAACAGTAGGTTTTCATTGTTACTTTATATATATTTCAAAATTAGCAATAAATGTTGTTCACCTCATTCATAAAGAAGAGAAAAGTCCATTTTTACTGAAATACACATCGTTATAAATATATTTTTGATGCTAAATTTTGAAAAAATTTACGAATTTAGTAAAAATGGCTGGATTTTTCAGTAGGGCTTTGGAATTAGCAGCCGTAACTCAAAGTGTTAATAATCACCGATAAATCAATTAGATAACCGTGGATAGCTTCTGACTTATCCATTTACACATTCGTAACCCATTGAATCTGCTAGTCCCAGCGGCGCCAACTGCATGGGGCCTCAGGGGGCCCGAACCCCCCCAAAAATTCGTTACAGATGTGAGGAAAAAATGTGTCAGGCTGGTCAATTTTCCCCGTAGTGTCCAGATATCGAGATTCGAGTTATCAGGGTTCTAATGTTGATCATATGACTGTTCTAAAGAGCTTAAAAAACTTAAAATTCACTACTTATAAAATTTACCGGGGCAAGGTCCTCGGTGTGGGCCCCCCTCAATATTTTTTGTAAGTCGGGACCCCTGGCTATTCCACTGTCTTGTTCTCTCAGAAGAAATCTTTCTGTGGTCTTACGAAGTAGTGGCGCAGCGAGGGGGGGGGGGGTTTGGGGGAGAAACCCCCCCCCTCAAGAGCTCAGAGAAATTTTTAAGTTTAATCTATTTCACATAATTAGATTGATGTTACCACTAGAATAGTGAAAAGATTACCATAAAATATCCCTCACAAAGTCGTAAAACTCACCATTTTGAACCATTTATCTTTAAAATTCCGCAATTTATTAATCTCGCACTTACCGCTTATCTTGGTGGGTATTCTAGACCCCCACACACCCCGGTATTAGTTGCACCTCAACCGCCACCCCCCCCCCCCCCCCAGCCTTAATTCCTAGCTGCGCCCCTGTTCCGAAGGGGAATGTTGAGGAGATGATCAGGTATTTTCGTTTCGCTGAGGCACATGAAGGAGAATCCAAAGGAAGGCTTCCAATGATAATTATAATGATTTATAATAATTTGTACTGTTGCCAAGGAGGGCTGTTGTTTTGTTTTCAGGTATCCAAGAACGAGACTGTGATTGTTAAGGGCCTTTCTTAATGGCCATTAATAAATTCATTAGATAAACATGGACGTCTTCTGACTTCTAACCGTCTCCGCATGCATAGGCCATCTAATCAGCCAGTCGAATCTATTTTTCTCTCAGAAGAAATCTTTCCGTTATCTTCCGAGGTGGATGTTGAGGAGATAATCCGATATCAGGTATTGCCGTTTCGTTGAGTCACATGAACGAGAATTTATAGGAGCTTTTAAGAACTATGTCGTTTTAGATGATATGTAGACACCCACGAGCCCAATTTAACGGTGAAAACTAGGAAGGACGGTACTCAAAGAAAACTGCCTTCTTTGACTTTACGATGCAAAGATTGTGTCTTAATGTCGGCGTCAAAATTGTGTGCAGCATATGCCTTTAGAAACAGCCTGTTGACTAAGTTTGTTATGTAGCCAGGTGGGTAAGGGATGATTACCGGCCGATAGTCTCAGGTTCGTTTCTCGGAGTCGACATTTTTTTCACAATTTGTTTCTACTATTCATTTCACAGAAGCCTGCTATTCAACATCATTTTCATGATTTTCACAGAAAATTTTGTTTTTCCGCGTTAAAATATTTTGTTAGCCATACGGAAGAGCCCGCTGTTTTCTTAAGTCAGTGCACGGGAGAGAACCAACCTCCTAGCATCACAAAATCCAACGAAATTGTAACATGACGTTATATTACTTGCCGTGAAATCGCCGAAGACGTTTAATATTTTGTGCGTTCTGTATGTCCCATCACGAGATTAAATTGTTAATCGTAAGAAAATATACCCCTGCGTATCGGCCTATTTACGAGAGAAAGTAAAAGTTCTGGCGGTGGATTTTTTAATATACCATGAGCTGCACATTTATTCATGTAGTATTAAACATTTGACATCATCATCACCGGTCAACAATCCTAGGATTGTTTTGACGCAGCTATACACTCAATTGTTTTATCAGCTAATCTTTTCATACGTATTCCTTCTCTTTCACATCCTTCTAACCTTTTTCCTTCTTGCCATCTACTTTTCCCATGGCAATTGTTCAGGGATGCCGACTTACAAAAAAATTTGGGGGGGCCCAAACGGGGGATCTTGCCCCGGAAATTTTATGAGTAGTCAGTTTTAAGTTTTTAAGCGTTTAAGAAGAGTTATTGCATTTCCTATTTCAGTCGTCCCCTTAATGCATGGCAGGAAGGCTTTCTTCTGGTCGCTGAGGTCGTTTGTGGATGAGTTCGAGGCTTCTGCGGTGTTGTTTTTGATTTCATTTTCTTTTTGATGACTTCATTAAGAGTGCGAGAGATACCTCTGTCGTCGAATCCATTTCCCCGTAGAATGGCCTCTAGCTTCCGTCTCTCTTCGGCAAAGTTTTTTCTGGTCACTTATCGTGTAGGAGCGGTGAATCAAAGTGTTTACCTCTCCATTTATTTGCACTGGGTGATGGTGAGATAAAGCGTGCAGGTACCGATTTATTGCTGTTGGTTTTCGATACAATGTATGCCCAAGTGTTCCATCCGTCTTCTTTTCCACAAGAACGTCCAAGAATGGAAGTTTTCCGTCTTCCTCCACCTCTACTGTAAACTTTATGTTGTCGTTGATCCCGTTCAAATAGGTATAGAATTCTTGAAGCTTTTCCTTGCCGTGTGTCCAAATTATAAAAATGTCGTCGATATATCTTACCCAAATCTTAAGGCTTGTGGGCGGTGGTCTGAATTGCTGTTTCTTCTATGCGTTCCATAAATATGTTTGCAATTGCTGGGGGAAGAGGGGAACCCATCGCTACTCCAGACGTCTGTTGATAAAAATTATTCCTCCAAAAAAGTGCTCTTAAGGCAAATCTCTGCCGGCTTGGCGATGATATCTCCGAATCTGTCTTTGATGACATTTACTGCCTCGTCACAAGTAATATATTTGTGAAGAGCGATGTCACGTCAAAGCTGACTAAGATGTCTTCTTTTTTTGACCTGGATTCCACTAATAATCCGAAGAAAACGTTGAGAGTTTTTCACGTATGATTTCGCCTCTTCTACTGCGGGCTGTAAAATCGTATTTCGCTAATTTATATGCTGGTGAGTCAATGGCGCTGACAATGGGCCTAAGGGGCACTCCTTCCTTATAAATGTTTGGCAGGCCGTAGATACAAGGAGTTTTCGGATCCTGTGGGTTGATTCTTCTTCTTTCGGCGGGATCCGGTACACAAGTCTTTATTTCTGTCACTATCCTTTTGTATTGGGAGGTTGGGTCTCTGTCGATCTTTTGATAAGGTCCTTCCGCAAGTCGTTCTTCCATCTTCTTATCATATTCTTCTTTCTCTAGGACGATAGTCGCCTTGCCTTTGTCTGCTGGTAAAATCACGATGTTGTCATTTTCTTTCAATTTTCGAAGGGCTTCTCTCTCCGCCATGGCGCATGGGCGATTGCATCCCCCACTTCTTTGCCAAAATAGTTAGGCATAGAGTCGATCACTTATCTTGTTTGTTAAAGTTACGCTGTGGAACAAATTGATTCCGGAAGTGGTTACAGAGTGGCCCCATGGGGGCGTTGAAAACATCCTTCATTGTCCTGAATTTTTCCATCGTTTGATGGATTACAGCAATCTATTTTGTTACCTGATTAGAATTACGAGAACACATAACAAATATTGAAAACAAATTGATTTGTGAATTGCAAGCATGAAATGGCAAAAAACATTTGGCATATAACCTAATGTATTGATTAATATTGATATTCACCAATAGGTTAAAAAAAAAACTTAATTAAAATTACAACATCATTTTTATTTATTTTAGGGTGAACAAAGACAGCCATTTTCCAGGAGTAAAAAGATCGTGCGGTTATCTTAAGCAATAAGAAAGATGACACAATCAAGATGATACAAGATGTTTCAATGACATCGGAAGGCGTGTTTGCAGCTGATGGATCTCCTATGAAGTAGATGGTTTTCAGTGATGAGCAGAAGGCTGCTTATCGCTGAGGTTATATTTTATTATAATTTAGTTATTCTGATTCATGCTGTTAATATGCTATGTTTTTCCCTACAGAATTCATCGGATGATAAGCTAATTAGGAATGTTATATGTACCGCGGTATGATGGTAAAATGAAGTCTCTCTCTTTGATGATTGTAGTTCAAGAGGGACGACTTGGTATTATGAGGTATGAGTTGAATTCAGCTCTTGGTTAAAATCGGATCCGATGAGGTTATTATATGGTTATAGACCCATGTAGTAAATGGGTATTCTTATGAGAATTCTCATGAACGGAAAGTTCACAAAACAGCAACTTGAAAAGAGTGAAATCTTAAAAAGGCGCCATAAATACAAAAGGTATCAAAAGTTGCAAATAAAACAGGCCTAAAATACAAAACTTAAGTTGGGACGGATAAAGGTATCTACCATGTTGAGTAATTTTTAATGTGTGAATAGGTTTTTCTTTGTTTTGCGATGCATTTTTGGGTTACATGTATACTTGTATCTCATGTTCATGAGCACTAATCAGCTCTGTTACAGGATGAAAGAGAGAATACAACGATGAGATCTCGAAGAAAGAAAGCGATACGACATGCGTGCGTACATGGCTTGTTATCCGATGCGTTGCGTATTTAGCGAAAATTGCGTTTTGATCGTACGAACGGCGAAAAGATTGGAGTGATTCGTGTGTCCTCCACTTTTAGGAGGAGAAGAAAGAAGACAACAAAAGAAGAGGACATCGCGAAGAATAAAACGAAGGAATTAGAGTGGATTTTGGGCTTTTTGGGCCGTGATCATTGCGTCGAGTAAGGCTAGGGTTTTTAGCATGCGTTATTTTGGTTTTTTTTGTGTCGAACCGAGGTTTTACATGCGCTGTAAACCATTGCAGTGTACGGGGATGATACTGTGTCATTTGATTGGAAAGTGGTAATTTCCTCCTTATGTCACGGTGACTTCCCGTGCATTGTAGTCGGGCGTATGCGATTCCTTTGGGGAAGGGTCATTTATTTTCCTTGTATGTACTCTCTCCCTCTCACCCCAGGGTGTAGGTCATCAGAACTTCACGTGAAGAAGTGCCAGCTTCAAAACTAGGTTAGCTTTTGGGCCATTATGGCTATGAATCATAGTGTCGAGTAAGGCTAGGATTTTTAGCTTGCGTTAATTTTAGTTTTTTTTGTTGAACCAAGGTTTTGCGTGCGCTGTAAACCATTGCAGTGTACGGGGATGATACTGTGTCACTTGGATGGAAAAGTGGTAATTTCCTCCTTGTGTCACGGTGACTTCCCTTGTATTGTAGTGCGGCGTATACGATTCCTTGGGGGAAGGGTCATTTATTTTCCTTGTATGTACTCTCTCCCTCTCACCCCAGGGTGTAGGTCATCAGAACTTCACGTGAAGAAGTGCCAGCTTCAAAACTAGGTTAGCTTTTGGGCCATTATGGCTATGAATCATAGTGTCGAGTAAGGCTAGGATTTTTAGCTTGCGTTAATTTTAGTTTTTTTTGTTGAACCAAGGTTTTGCATGCGCTGTAAACCATTGCAGTGAACGGGGATGATACTGTGTCACTTGGATGGAAAAGTGGTAATTTCCTCCTTGTGTCATGGTGACTTCCCTTGCATTGCAGTGGGGCGTATGTGATTCCTCGGGGGAAGTTTTATTATTATCCTTGTATGTACTTACCCGCTCTCTTCATAGGCTGAAGATATTCCCTTGGCCGAATATATGAACACTTCTGAAGATTGAGACCTTCAGTTAACTGAGAAAATGATCTGAAGATAAATCAACCAGGAATTTCTTCTCATGGAAATCGGTAAGAATAAAATTTTTAATGTATTTCTCTATTTCTCTCTTTGATGTTGTTATGGTTTTTGTATTTTATCACATCGTCAGATTAATGGTATAATGTTTTGTGGACGAGTAGTATTTATAATTTCTCCCATGAACTATTAAGATCTTCAATTTGTTAAGCAATTCACATGCGATCTATCTCTATTTTCTCAGTTGAGTGCCAATTAAAATTGATTGCCCCAAAAATCGATGCTTACATTTCAAAATGGCATGCAGGCCTATTCAACATGAGTTATTGACAAGCTATTACTATTTCAATTTTTTTAATGTATCCAATTGTGTTTATATTTTTTTAAATTCGTAATGCATATTACACCATTTTAAAAATATCCGAATCATCCCCAGCTATTTCTGCGTCTATGATAAGTGACATCTTATATTTTCTGAGATTAATAATGCATTTAAATGAATTCCTTTTGTTCAAAGATCTTTTTTCCTCGGGTCACAGGTATACGTCATGATCAGTTTTTTTTAACTTTTTGGAGCCTTTTTTGAATGCTCAACCTCTGCATTCATCTGTGCAATCAATTATCCATATTCGTGATTTATTTCCATTCCTTATTTAATAAATCGACTCTTTCCTAAAAAAATTCCAAAAGTTTTCATTTGTCTGAATATAACTTTTTTATGTTTGTATATATATTTGAATACCTTTGTATGCGTAGATTACACTTATCCTGTTGGCTACTCAAAATAACTATTCATTGGAAATGACTTTTAAATCACTTTAACACACACCTTTTCAATTTTACACCGAGATTAATTCAACTCCCTTTTCTCTCTCTCCTCAGCTACAAGTCATCGCTGATGATCATGGAGTAAGCTGGTGGGAAAATGGCGCTAATCCGGAATGTAATACTGTACTGACATCACACCAAAAGGTAAGGAAATCGTTCTGATACGCCTTTTTCTGCGTGTCCGTTAATTATTTCAAAAGTGTGCTATGTGAACATCTTTAAAAAAAGTGAAACAAGATACTTCTCTTCTCATTAAATGCTTTAATATTATTTTTGTTACCCTTGTTCGTTGTGGTATATTGCAATTGATCTGCTGCCTTTGAAACGAGACTTAAAGTGCTGCAGGCAGTAAGGGATTTTTATTCGGAGACCTAACCATTTCCTCAATTTTCGTCGTTTCTTTTAGAGTGCAGGGAAAGGAGAATAAATTAATGAAGTATTAATATTTTTAAAAAAATGAAATCATTATTCCGATCTCTCCAACTCTTCTATAGCGTCCCTTACGGTTACCGTTAATTTCAGTATTTTTCATTCAGCCAGGGTGGATATCCGAAATTCAGCCCAATATAAGTTTGGTAATAACTCTCTCAGATGAATCAATTTTTGCTGGAAATTAGCATTGAACGATGAAGAGTACACATTTTCATTAAAAATTCTCTATTTTTTTCTCAGTATTTTTCCATACTTTAAAAAAAATATAAGACCGGCAGCCTTTAAAAATAGTTCATCAAGTTCGCTGCATGCTCTTCTGATTTCTTTAAAATTTCCCTTCGATGTCTCATAAATAAAAAAGGAATAATTTTCACAAAACCATTGTCGCATGTGATTTTAAAGCCGTTCCTCCTCCGTTTTATCAAAGTTGTCAATTGTTGTCCAATCGTACGAGTATTACTTCCAGCTTTGTGATATTAGAATGACAAAATATGTATACGTGATTGTAATTTGATCTGGAGAATTGAATTCTTTGGAGTACCTGACCGAAAAGTCTAGTAGTTATGTGAATAGATAATTTAAGGTGCTCATTGATAGATTTTTTGTTTTGGTTAAGAAGAAATTTCGTTGTAGCTTCATTTGGCATCAAACTCATTAATGGTGCCATAAATGGGCATAATTTAATGGACAAAAATGGGATGTCTCTATCAATTTTTGAAATCACACGACGGGAGAAGATACGATTTAACTCTAAATAACTTATAAAATTTAATATTATTTCGTAAAATATTGGACAGGAAAATATTTAACAACGCCTTTCACACCATCTAATTTTTGGCAAATTCAAAATGTTAAGTTCATTGATAATGGTATCCAGAAATTTTTAACGAATAAAATTAACAATTACACAGTAGTTGGACAATAAAAATTAATATTAATTTCCATAAAAGTCATATTTTTCATATCCGTTTCATCCAAGATGATGATTTATGCCTCGTGTTCTTAGGAAGAAATGATTTTTCGTGCACAAAATCTTATTTGCTTCAATTGACTATTGCGCAAACTACGCGACTACAGGTGAATTTGGAAGTATCGCGATGTTCACATTCTTTTGTTTTGTATGTCTTTTTGGTGGAATTTGATTTTTTTGTAATATTATCATGAGAATGTATTGATTATCATATTTTACCACTACGTATCAGTGAATCTTATTTTTTTCAAATCGGTACGTTCCAAGTTTTGTTGTTTAGTACTTTGAAAATTGCAAATTATTTATTTTTTCAAGCTTTAAAAATGTCAGTTAATCCTTTCATGCGTCAATTTTATTTTCTACTTCGCTATATGAACCCTGAAGTCTTGGCGAATCTATGAATATTATAGCTGAAATTTCCCCTATCATTGTACAATCCATTTCTATTTAATCCTGAAGATGTTTTTTTTACGCTTCCTTAAAGATATCCTGCAATCCCCTTCAGATGAAAATTAGTTTTTCCAAATGATTTTCGGTGATTCTTTTACTCTTGTCTCCGTTTTGCTTGTGTTTCCAAGAATGATAAAATTAATATTTTTAGATAACATAAACTTTAGGCAGGAACCTTATATTCAGCAACTACCCGGACTAAGTTTTTCCGTTATTTCTTGAACTTAATCATGTGGGTCAAATCCTTTTTTATTTACAATTATGTTCTTATTCTTTAGAATTTGTTTATTTCAAGTATAATAACCTTTGTGCCGTACAAGGTGACCTTTCTTTCTCATGGATGAGTACATAGGATAATCTGTTTTATTAGCAGGAGGAGAAAGGGAGGCAGCTTGCAATGATGGACATTGAAGAAGGAGATTTAGGAATGAAATAAACGTGGAATGCCTTACATCCAATGGCATTGACTCAGGAACTCAGCAATTATGAAGAAGGAAACGAATTGTGTAGATTCATTACTGAAGAACTGAAGAGTCAAGAGATGAAGACACGATAGGAACATATGACCCATTTGAAGATTCAAGAGATGAAGAATGGCGGCGATCAGAAGTCTGAAGATTTAGATTATATTTTGCTTCGCATATTTGTGTCTATTTCGATAGTATATGTGCCTTTTGTATTTTTTGATGAATTTGATTTAATTTGTGTTTTAATGATTGAATTGGATTTAGTTTGTGTGTGAGAATGGTATTTAGTTTATATGTGTATATGAGAGTAATTGAGTCAGTGTGTGATAGAGAACGTGCTTAATGGTGAAAGAGTGTGTGTTATTAATTGTGTAATGGCGTTGTTACTTTGTGTGAAGTGCATTATTTCGTGTGAATGAGATATGCTATATTGTGTGAATGAGGTATGCTATTTATAGTGAATGAGGCATGTTTATTCGTGTGAATGTGGAATATTATATGATGTATATAAGATATGCTATTTCGTGTGAATGACGGACCTTATTATGTGTGAATGAGGTATGTTTTTTCGTGTGACTGAGGTATGGTTTTTTGTGCGAATGAAGTATGTTTTTCGCGTGAATGTGGAATATTATATGAAGTGTGTTAGGTATACTAATTCGTGTGAATGACGGTTCTTATCATGTTTGAATGAGGTATGTTTTTCGCGTAAATGTGGAATGTTATATGATGTGAATGGTGATTGCTATATCGCGTGAATGAAGGTATATTATTCAGTCTGAATGAGTATGTCATTTCGTGTGAATGTGGAATATTATATGATGTGAGTTAGGTATGATATTTCGAGTGAATGATGTATGTTAATTCGTGGAATGAGCTATGTTTTTTGTGTGAATGAAGTATGATTTTCGCGTGAATGTGGAATGTTATATCATGTGAATGTTGTATGCTATATCGTGTGAATGAGGTATATTTTTTTCGAATGAATAAGGGTATATTATGTAGTCTGAATGATGGTATGATATTTGTTGTGAATGAGATGTTAATGTGAGTGAGATTATTAGTTCGTAATTTCAGTTTGAGCGAGATTGTGTTATTGAGTGTGAATGAGAGGGGATTGTTTATTATAATTAAGCGTTTATTATCGATATTTGTGTCTGAATGATGGTGTGATGTTTATATTGCGAATGACCTTGTGTTACGTAATGTGTGAATGAAGGTTTAATATATTTGGAGTGAATGAAAGTGCCATTTAGTTTTCATTGGAGGAAGCCATTTTCTGTTATGGCTGAAGTAGAGCTTTTTTTTTAATCGTAGAACTTGGGTAGCGTAGATAGTAGATGGTAGAGTAGTGCATGTCCCCCTCAAATCCAACTGCGTCCTCAACGTGGAGAGGGGGTGTAACAGCCATAGAGGTAACTAACTAACTAACAGAGAGCTCTATGGTAACAGCGGACAGTCATGTTTCAACGAGGTTACCATGGCGATTTCAAACAAACTTTCGAAATTTTGCTCGGCAGTTTTTCCTGCTAATTTTTCTTTCACAGAACTTACCGAATTCTTTGATTGCTTGCAAACTACATTGATGGTTTCAAAATGTAAAAACCGGTTATCTAGTTTCTATACGCATGACTTTCCGCTGGCTTATGCAGTTGGTGACTTTTGTATCGGTGTGTGTACGCATTCATTTCTATTGTTCACAATTGTAACTGTTTCAGTTTTTTTAATGTCAATTTAATTTCATTCGATTAATAATTTCTTTTTCCTCTTGTTAAATTAGCCCGTCACTTAATGTACTTGATCAATTCAATGTCCAACCATTTTTTTAATGTAAACCTTGAAAATTCCAGTACAATTGTATGATTTACTAATAATTCACTTTGAGTTTTTTTCTTGAGTAATAAATAATTAAAAATTGTCTACTTTTAACTGATTATACTGACCGACAAAAACCAGTGTACTTGATATCATTCAATAGTCAGTGTTTTCCTTGTTTTTATCAATATAATTCAATGATGCGCCAATATCTAATTTAAAAATTTGTATTTATGCATGTATAACTAGGGAGAAAAAAATAATTTTTAAAAATCCATTTTCTAAATCTGCTCGGCGGAAAAATTGTATTTTTTTATTTTTCTGTTAATGTTTAGGTCTTGTTATTTCCAATAAAATATATGTATGATGTATGCTTCTATGTATAACTTTCAAAATCTGCCTATTTTATTTGTTTGAGTGAGAAATAAGAATTCTAAAGTACATATTATATTTTATAATTTACGGAAACCTTTTCTAATTGTTTAATTTGTAGAAATGGCCAATTTCATTGTATTTTACTTTTTCTATCGAATAAATTTTTTTATGTATCTCTTTTAAATAAATTTCAAAAGTTCGTATTTTTATTTTGCACATTATAGCCTCAACCAATGTAGTTTTTTCTTAAGGGTTTGCTATGAATGTAATTAATGTAGTGTGAATGTGAATGTACGAAAGTTTGCAACATGACATTGTATATGTTAGTACGCATCAGAGTGTGTAATTTATAGTGATGATAGTGTTGCTATGTATGAATTAGAATGTATATACATATGTATACCATATGGTTAATTGTGAATCACTGCATTTAAATGATTGACATGATATTTAATATTTTAGTGTATGTAATCTAGGGCGATGTGTTCTATTAATTAGTGTGAATGAGATTACATTAAATGTGAAAGAGTGTACGTAGGTTAGTAAGATCAGAGTATATATATTTTTAGTGTGAATACGAGCACGAAATTTAGTGCGATGATACTGTTTTTATTATGAATTATTGTGTACATTAAAGTGTGAATGCAATTTGGAAGATGATGTTATATATTTATTGGTTTGAATGAGTGTACTTAATTTAGTGTGATGTGAACAAGTTGTATAGTTTGGTTGAGGATATATGGTATTTAAGTTATAGGAGTTATATTTTTGTGTGTCTGAGAGTATATAATGAAGTCTGAACGAGAGTATTTAATTTAGTGTCATGAGTGCTTTTTAGTACGAAAGAAACGCCATAATTAAGTGTGAATGAGTTTGCATGAGATAGTGACTGTTTTTGTGTGAATTATGGCAGGTGTGATTTAGTGTTAACGAGGAAGTTGTCCTTGCTATCATTAAATGTAAGTACTAAGGTCTGGAGTACACATTAACTAATGGACAGAATTAATGAGGTAAGGGAAAGAAACTAAGGTTAATTACTCAAAATATTGGAAATCGTCCTATGATGCAGGTGATCTGAAATTAGTCTACCATCGTAAAACTTTAATCGCAAAAAATTAATAGTTTTGACTTGACTTATGGTTTATTTTACCTGACCCAGATGAGATCACAATCCGGACCCCTGCTACACGGATATTTTAATAGTATTAGTCACTTAAATCAGCTATTAGCACATATCAGCTTCAGTATTTAGCACGCAGGCCAATTTCAGTTCACTGTGTAGCTGATGGATTCGAGCCATAAGGACGGCCAATTGAATTACTCAATCCTCCGTCCAACAATAGGGTAGTTTCCTTCATCAAAGAAAACGAAATAAAGGCATTGATTGCGATTCGTTACCCACCACTAGTGCATTCATTATATATTAATCATTTGGTTTTAGAAATCCCAGTTTAAATGAATGGCAATGGTAAATTTTAACCTCATTTGAAAAAGGCCAGATTGGCGCCCTTGCGATGCCAGTCCATGTGACGTCACAGGGACCTAGTTTCTATACGAGTAGATAGGAGTTTTACATCGTCTGAGATTACAAATGCATGCATGAGGCACAGAGCTCAGGGAAACGTCTTACTAATCACCTATTAAAACTGCCTAAGGTCGGAAAGTTTCCTTCGTTTGATAAGGTATTAATAATCCTTATTTAAGCCAAGCGCTACATGGTAGCTGGGTACTCTGCTACCTGCCAGCATCCTGCTTCGTATCAGCGCTCAAAGTCTCGCCCCAAGGTCACCTCACTTGCGGCAGCGGGAACCAGTCTCACGGGCTTTTCCCAGCATTCATACTTTGCCGTCGCGTTTTCGCGCGCTTGAAATTTTTCACTTTTCATTTAATCGCGAAAAATAGATATCGTCGTTTAAAAATCTAAAAGCGTGAAATGCGTGCTCCAGGAGTAATAATCTTTCGATTTGGGCAATAAAAAAATAATGGGAAACCACCCTATTGCATCAGTATCATTAGGCAACCACGATTGTTGTATATGTAATAGATTTTTTAAATTCAAAATATTATTATTAATTAAGTAAATAAATAAATAGGCGTAAAATATGGCTCTGGTTAAAAATGGTTAATAGCAGCCGTATACGATGGAATTAAAACCAAAAGGTAATAAAAATATACTTGGGAACATGTGCTCAGCGATGGTGGGTTTTTTAGGGGATAAATACTCCCTTATAGAGATCAAAGAAATTTTTAAATTAAATCGATTTCACTTAATTTCATAAATATTATTTATTCAACTTTTAATGAAAGTTACAAAGAGGAATAAGTATTTACCGAATTAAAAGAAACGATAAAATTTGTAAACATAATCGAATTTTTCTTGACCATAGCTTCCGCAGCTCATGGGGATTAAAGTGAGACAAACGCCGCCTGTGAATGTCACGTTATGCCACGGAAATAGGGTGGTTCCCTATTATTTTTTTATTGCCCAAATCGAAAGATTATTACTCCTAGAGTACGCATTTAGATTTTTAATTGACGATATCTATTTTTCGGAATTAAATAAAGAGTGAAAAATTTCAGGCGCACGAAAACGCGACGGCAAAGTATGAATGCTGGGAAAATCCCGTGTGACGTATTTCTGGTTCCGGCTTCCGCCGCATGAGGTCACTTGAGTGAGGCTATGATCACCGCTACGATGTACGTTGCTAGCAGGTAGCATAGTACCCTGATAGCATGGGTATCGCTTGGCTTAAATAAGAATTGTTAATACCCTATTAAACGAAGGAAACTTTCCGAACTTAGGTAATTTTAATGGGTGATTATTATACAGATGCTTTCCTGAGATCTGTACCTCATGCATGCATTGGTAATCTCAGGCGATGTAAAACTCCTATCTACTCGCATATAAACTAGGTCCCTGTGACGTCACATGGACTGGCATCGCATGGGCGCCAATATAGCCTTTTTCAAAAGAGGCTAAAATTGACCAATGCCATTCGTCTAAACCGGGTGCGGTATCAATAATGTACAGGATGTACAGACTGTACGATTTGTGTAACTTTGTGAGTAGAAAAGTGTAGTAAATGTGTAATTTTACATAATGTACCATATTTTTACACAATCGATACCCCCACTGCAAAAACGTGCAACAACCGCCCACCGAATCAAATACGCTCATCTGGTAGCCCCACAATACGAATCCGCTCAGCTGGCAGTGTCCGGAACATAAACGCTCATCTCCTATTCTCTTAGCTTGGAGGTGAGCGTTTATGCTCCGGACACTGCCAGCTGAGCGGACTCGTATTGTTGGGATACTAGATGAGCGGATTTGATTCGGTGGGCGATTGTTGAGCGTTTTTGCAGTGGAGATATCGATCATATTTGTTACACAGATTTTTCGCCAGGGTCAGCTCTTCAGCTTCATGCTAAAGAGCATCGGAACCTGTAAATGTAATGCTAAAAATGAATTTTGTAAACAAATAAGGCATAGAATTGCTTAACTCATGACATATTGTGCAAGTGGGAACAAAATCAGTGAAACTGGATGTTTTGAAGAGGGGATGCAATATCACCAGGTCATACGGCAATTCCATCGTAAGTCAAACCCTCATAAAGTGGGAGTCTACAAACTTAAAGTGCCCTACTTGAGTGACTCAAGAACAGATTGAGCAGTCTTAGACAAGTCTCTGCTGCCATTGGCATTCGCACCCAAGCCGGTATGGTGGGAAGCTGCAATGCCGACCCAATCTCACAACTCCTTGGTGCAAACCTTCAATTTCACATGAACTCATCTTCAATTGATCAGAATGCATGTCAGGGTAGTCCTACTCACTTTGAACCAAAAAATGAATTGTTTTAGACAAATTAAAATTACAGAAAGTTACCAGAAGGGTGGAAAGCTTAATAGCCTAATAGGTGGAGTGTTTGGCTGCTAATGGGAAGGTCCCAGCTTAAGCCTTGAGACATTCCCAAATAAAATCCTCGAATTCCAAGACCCAGTGAAAGTAACTGGAACAAATGCCTGAAATATATAAGCCTGAGGCTCAGTCTGGTGTGAGCTCTACCCTCACCTATCCAAGCCAAACTTTGGGTTGAAACACTTAACAAGTGACTAAACCCTTTCCGGCCAGCACCTACGAGAGGAAAATGTGTTCCCTGCTATGAGTAAAATGAAGATACATATTTTAATACTCTCTTTACAAACCCTGATAAAAATAAACTCCTCCATTAAGGAGAGGTTTACCCTCCATTGAGGGTACAGGAAGGATAGGTGTACCCTTCCTGTACCCTTCAGCAAGGGTACACGAAGGGTATTTTAGAACATTGGTGGGTACGCCCTCTCCTTCCTGGAGGGTACGGGAAGGGTTTGGCCAGCCTCGATGAAGGGTACAGGAAGGATAAGTGTACCCTTCAGCAAGGGTACACGAAGGGTATTTTAGAA
The DNA here is from genome assembly GCF_921293095.1 of Ischnura elegans. Lineage (NCBI taxonomy): Eukaryota > Metazoa > Arthropoda > Insecta > Odonata > Coenagrionidae > Ischnura > Ischnura elegans. Next base: position 12,401,774 of record NC_060256.1, read on the forward strand.
CATTGGTGGGTACGCCCTCTCCTTCCTGGAGGGTACGGGAAGGGTTTGGCCAGCCTCGATGAAGGGTACAGGAAGGATAAGTGTACCCTTCAGCAAGGGTACACGAAGGGTATTTTAGAACATTGGTGGGTACGCCCTCTCCTTCCTGGAGGGTACGGGAAGGGTTTGGCCAGCCTCAATGAAGGGTACAGGAAGGGTAGGATAAAATAAAAACTAAAAATCCATAAATTAACATAAAAATTTAAAAAAACGCTAATAAACTAAATTAAACGAATGGGGAAGAGTTGCTACTGTGATTTCTAAAGTTATAGGGCATAAAAAAATTAGCCTTCACGTGGTCTTGAACCCTGGACCTACGTATTACAGGTTCACGAACTAGAGATTTAACAACCTCGGCTATCGAGGTACTTGACAGAAGTAATTTCTCAACGGAACTTATACTACAAAATCTTAAGATGAGAATCGCATCCGGGCCTATGTGGAAGAAAGCTGTGACTTTTTTCTACCACACCTATTTCGTTTCAGAAAATAAGATCGGCATTCTAATACTGAACATCGCTCTAGCGATGTCTCATTGTCAGCCACACAAATAGGTTACATCCTAAAACGTGAATGGAAGAACTTCTAAATGAGCTTTTTTCACACAATTACAGAAACTATTGTGTACAGTGGCGTAGTCAGGAATTTCGTTTGGGGGGGTCCAAAACCAGGTGGGAAAATTTTTGAAAAACAGGATAGTAAGTATTGGAATTCAACTTATTCAAACACTTTTCATAATCGAAAACACTTCAATAGTCAAAGAAATATTTTTTAAATTCATTATTTTTCAATATTTTGATTTCTATTATGAAGGAAAATGATTGTGTTTTTATACTTCGGGGGGGCGGAGGGTCCGAACCCTCCGGACCCCACCCCTGGATACGCCCCTGAATATGTATATTATTGTTTTCCTTAAGGAAATTTTAAAGATTAGTTGTGTAGCCCGTCTATCTTTGCTTTCAAAGACTGCTTACGTTCTTGTACGGAACTCAATACTCTTTAGCAGGTGAAAGTAGCTAAGGAGACTCTTTCAGGATATGCTTTCTTCAGTTATAAATGCTAAGTCCCAAGGAAGGGTACACGAAGGATTTTTCTCTCCTTCCCTTACCCTTAATGGTGGGTAGAGGAAGGGTACACGGATGATAAGGGAAGGAGTTCCAAGGAAGGGTACACGAAGGATTTTTCTCTCCTTCCCTTACCCTTAATGGTGGGTAGAGGAAGGGTACACGGATGGTAAGGGAAGGAGTTCCAAGGAAGGGTACACGAAGGATTTTTCTCTCCTTCCCTTACCCTTAATGGTGGGTAGAGGAAGGGTACACGGATGATAAGGGAAGGAGTTCCAAGGAAGGGTACACGAAGGATTTTTCTCTCCTTCCCTTACCCTTAATGGTGGGTTGAGGAAGGGTACACGGATGGTAAGGGAAGGAGTTCCAAGGAAGGGTACACGAAGGATTTTTCTCTCCTTCCCTTACCCTTAATGGTGGGTAGGGCGTGGGTTGTGCAAGGGTAACTACCCACCATGAAGGATGCTACCCTTCCTGTACCCTTCCTGTACCCACCATGGTGGAGTTTATTTTTGTCAGGGAAGCTCTATTTATGGGGTGGACCCTAGTAGAAAAAATTGTGTTCTTTTGGTGTTCTTTATATGTTCATTCAGTGTTCAAGTGTTCTTTTGATGTTCTTTTGGTGTTCTTTTATGTTCACCAATTTCTTGGTGTGTTCTTTTGATGTTCAATTTATGTTCTTTTTATGTTCATCTCAGTGAACACAAAATGAACATTTTTCTTTATGTTCATTTTGTGTTCCCTTTGAGTTCATTTTATGTTCACCATGGTGAACACAATATGAACATTTTTTTATGCGTTCATTTTATGTTCATTTTATGTTCACCATGGTGAACACAAATTGAACATTTTTTTATATGTTCATTTTATGTTCACTATGTTGAACACAAAATGAACATTTTTCTTTATGTTCATTTTGTGTTCCCTTTGAGTTCATTTTGTGTTCCCTTTGAGTTCATTTTATGTGCACCATGGTGAACACAATATGAACATTTTTTTATGTGTTCATTTTATGTTCACTTTGTGTTCATTTTATGTTCACCATGGTGAACACAAATTGAACATTTTTTTATATGTTCATTTTATGTTCACTATGTTGAACACAAAATGAACATTTTTCTTTGTTGTTATTTAAAATAAACCAGTATAAAAATTCTCATTCCTTGGAGGTGATTGTGGATAACTGCAGTTCATGTGTCATGACAAGTAGCTTTACATAAAACAAGTAATACAGATGATTTAGGAGACTTTGTCTACCAAAAATGAGTTTGAATTTCGCCATCTTGAAATCCACAAAACTGTATTTTTTTAGCAGTTTTCCATAATATTTCTAGAAATTTAAAATAATGAATTTCCGGGAAAATTAACCCAAAATGAAGGCATATCATCAAAAAATGGACATTGAACGATCCGAGAATGCAATCAAGGAACACCTGAAAACACTCTCAATATGTACTTTATTGCATACTAAACAGGGATAAGGCCTGAGCATTTGGCTTCTACTATTAAGTTCGTTTCTAATAAAAAAAGCTGGAAATAAATTGATTTGAAACTTACCCAAACAGTGACATCTGATTCGCAAAGATGTGAAATTGTTCATGGTAATGATGGGACTTCCGTGAAAGCTTTTTCTTTGTTGTTCAACAAAATGTTCTTTTTATGTTCATTTTGTGTTCTTTTGATGTTCAAAAAAGTGTTCATTTTGTGTTCAAATTATGTTCACAGACGAGTGTTCATTTTGTGTTCTTTTTATGTTCTTTCTGTCACAAAACACATAAAAAGAACATAAAGTGAACATTCGGTGAACATAGAAGGAACACAATTTGAACATTAAATGAACATAAAAAGAACACTGAATGAACACACTTTTTTCTACTAGGGGAGTTACTCTCGTATTCTCGCCCCCCCCCCCTCCTCCCCCCGATTTGGGACCCGACTTCAGTTGATCAACTATTACTCCGGGCAATGGACAGGACCAGGCCCGTGCTGGACCCCTTCTTAGGGCGGTGAACGGCCATGACCAGAGGGCGCCAGCACTATGCAGGGGCAGGACTTCATACTGGGAAATGTGGGGCTATTTATAAATTGTTTTATTTACTCAAGATTGTGTTATCTCCATAAGTCTGTTAAAAGAAAAGCTAAAATTTCATTTAAAAATTGCTTTAAAGACAAAGAATTCATTTCAATTCATTCATTTTCCTTATGAGAATGCTTGTTGGCTGCAGCCAAAATTCATTGAGAAAGGGTTACGGGGTATGTATAAATCATAAAACAAAATTCTGAAACAAAAATATATTTATTCAATTACAATCACATATTGTTCTAAAACAATTAACAGCACTTTTAGTTGTCAACTCTGGCTGTAAATATATTCTCCCCCATCCAATCGAGAGAATACACTTCAAGTAACACTTCCATAATATTGCCTCAATTCAGACCTATCACCAGCTAACAAGTCAAACAACACCTCATTCCACAGACACAGTACTTCCACATTCAACACAGAAGAGAAGGACCTTCACGGCCACATTTTTATTGAGTGAATATCCTTAAAAGTAACAAGTCCCTACACTTATTGAATCAAATACATGTATGAGGCTAACATTTCTATCATAGCAAAATTTCATCCTACATTTCAACGAAAATTTTATCAATGCCAGTATAAAGCAATTAACTTCACGAATCACATGTGCAATTTACTAGGAAATCAAACAAAAAATAAAGAGCAACATAATAATATCTTTACTTAAAAAAAGACACAAGGAATTTTTTGGGACATGAATACGAAATAGATACACTCTATATCCCATTCCCAAAGGAAATTAGAAGCTCAACAGTGTGGAAATGAGCGTCGCAAGAAAGAAAAATTGGGTTGTCTCGATGATTATTTGACTTTGTGCCTTTAACTTCAACAAATTTCTAGGAAAATGGAACAACTGATGACACTCCTCAGTTATTTATACATATCTAGAGATTCTTTACATCACCAAAACCACATAATTGTACACAATAGAAGGCTCTCACATGCATAACATAAATTGCACCTTTCTAAACAAAACACTTACCAGTGTAGTATAGTAACACACTACAGCTTCAGTTCTTAAGCCAATGCAAGGAAAAAAGGTCTTGGAAGGAGGAAGGCACCTGCTTAGATCACTTATATGGTGGAGGGCATTGTTTATGTTTTTCAAGACATTAGTTACGTCAACTGATCCACAATCAAAACATTTTATAGTTCTCGTCATTCTCGTCAGTTCATCCCCATGGAAAAGAGCACGTAATATAATTTTTTGGTGAGCCGGTTGGTACTTCTTTAACCAGAAAGTAATCATTCCAAAGATTGGAGCTGTGGTAGAAAATAACATTTCACTTGTTTGCCCAATTTGATCACTTTAAAAAAATAAGAAGCCATTAAAAAACCACAATGCTTTTTTAAAAAATTTTCACTCTTCAAACCCTCACTGTAATGTAGAAAATTCTTCAATTACCCCCACTAGCCATTCTCCTCCCTCACTACACAAAATGACGTGTGATCTCACAAAAGCCATGACCCTCTTTAATTTCCCTACGATAGAAAACAATTAAGGAATACTAGTGGTGTAGTATACAAAATAATGCTTTCATCACTAAGCTTCAACTACATCCACAACTACTCAATGGCTGTGTGCTTGACCATCAGTAAGTAGTGAGTTACTTTTTTACGTGCCATTTAAGCTGTTATTGTAACTTACTCACTCATGCTAATTGCTAACAAGAGCATTTTCCACAAGAAGAAAACCTTTTATTAGTTAGTAGATACACTTCTTCAATTTAATTTTATATACATGTCGAGCAGTCTGTTCCTGCCTATTTTCAGAGATCAGAAAGTTCACTTTTTCAGTTCAACCGTAATGGATATAGTACATGACAGCATGTACAGAAATAATTAAAAAAAACTATGTACATAACAGAACAACTTCAATTCAGTCTGTATTTCCACTCTCCTTGAAGATATCAAAAAAACACAGAAAGATGAATCCCTTTTCCAGAAATTGCACAACTTCCACACCTAATTTTTACCTTATCCATTCTTTCCTCAATACACATATCGTAACACATCATTGAAATTTCAAAACATACTCATTTCCTAACAAGTATAATTTAACAGCACAAAAGAATACAATTTTATATCTCCCAATTCCATCACAAACATTAGGGAAGTCACTTAATACTCACAATCAGCAAACCCACTGATTCAAATATACTTCTCAATTTAATTGGACATCAACTATCACAATCTTGCTTAGAAGTCCTAAATATATGAGCATAAAATAACTTAGAATATAATAAATTTATATTTAGTTCCTCATCTACTTTCCCTCGTCCAACCTGACAGACTAAAAATTTTGAAATCTATTTGTTGGCAAAGCAAACTGGTCTTAATAACTAACATCTATTTTCAAATATGTTTACCCCTAAATGAATACAGCACAACAATTACTAGGAACTTCTCATTTATGTAGAGAGTTACCATATTAACACAAGTAAAGGCCACAAACATGTAAAAGCCATACCACTTCCTGATTAAATCTCAATACACTTCCATCAAGGAAATAATTAACAGTACATTTGATTTTTCAGAATGATTTTTCATTGATCATCTTCATAATTTTTAATAGTTATTAATAGCACATACAATGCTTAAATCTTCGTTAAATGATCCACTGGAATGTTCCCAAGTATAAAAAAGCAACGGATGAGGATAAGTTGCTTTGTAATGAGGTCAAATGTTAAAGATTGACCATTTCTTAATTTAAGTCAAAAAATACAAATTCAGGAGTGAGATTTTGACAGCATAAATATGGCATAAATAAGTAATCCGCCAATATCTTTGGGAGTTTCAAATTGAATTAACATTAATGATGATTAAAAATGCATAATATCAATTTTTCCAGATAAAACATGATGTTTTTCAAAGCATTGCATTGAACAAGTAACTTTGTGCACAGATGCAAAATTATATAAATCATGGAAAAAATTTGTCATGAAAAAATCATTTGGCTTGGCCAGGATTTGAACCCAGATTTCTTGAATGCCTATTAGGTATGCAACCAGTTACATCACCAAGCCATCTGCTTCCATGATGATTCCAAGGGATATCCCCATTCAAATCCCAGCTAAGCCAAATGATTTTTTCATGGCTATTTTCATCCTTGTTGTAAATAATCATTAAGTCATTTTGCTTCAAGCAGTGTTGGATAAAGGTGGGGTAGCCACCCCCTGTAATTCCTGGAAAAATTGAAAAGATGGTAAGGATTTTTGCAGAGGCTCTGCAATGCAAGTTTTTATTTCACTGGCTTAGTGAAAATAAAAAAAATAAATAATTGATGAATATCTACAAGCCACTTCTCGACTCATATCAGACCTCAAATGCATTATCACTATGAGGTATTGTATACCATCAAGTTGCCACGGGAAGTAATGAACCACACCCCAAAACTGTGACATAAATTGACCCCTGGCTTCAAGTTGGCTAAAAACTATGAGTCAATAAAGCCCATTACAACCTAAAGAAACAGTAGAGTCAACTATCCCTTTACACACTCATATACTGGCGAAGAATTTCACACTATTACTCCAATCATCTCAAGACCCATCAATTCCTGACAAATTTTAACATTTAAATTAATTTTCAGAATTTCAATCAAGGCAAAACTGTATGCGAAACAACGTAAAATATCACTTGGACACAAGTGAAATTTCAATTTTAGTAACAAGATAACTGTGAGACAATGATGAGATTAACTATAGAAATCAATAGAATCCCATTAATGCCATTCTAAATTTTATATTTTCTTTACAGGTTTCTGCACTATTTTTTGCCTAGTTTATTACCACCCCTGCATTTACCCTCTTGTTTTAGGGACAAAAGAGGGGGTTTTACTGTACAACATTATCTCAGTTTGTTTAAGTACAAGATTCGAATATTTATTTATTCCCATCTCCCAGAAAACAGCACTATTTGGCCTATACAACCAATTGTTAATTGGAGTGTTTTCAACAATTAACATAGGACAATCGCAAGCAACCATGCACAGGTTATGGGTCAATTATCCCCATTCGAACCCGTGACCTTCAGAGTGGCAGGTGAGGACTATACCCCGGCGGCACCGAGGCCAGCGAAGGTACAGTTTGAGGGTACAGCGAGGGGATTGACGTGTGATAAGGGCCCTGATCTTCAAATGTCTTAGTTGTTCATGATTCGCCTCATGGTGCCATAAGGTGAATCATGAACAACTAAGACATTTGAAGGCTGGGCCCCAACTAGGTTCACACGACATATTTCCACTCAACAACCCAAATCATAAATGGGATTCAAGGTTTTAAGTGTTTCGGTACAATTCATTTATGTTGCCACAAAATAATGTTTTGGTGTTGAGGGGACCAAGGCTACTTAATCTTTAAAGATTTATTTTTAGATAATTTAAATTGTCTACCTCAAAGTTACAATCTTTATGATACGTAACATATAGTTATTCCCTCACATTTCCTGGTTTTCTATGGCCTACAATAAATATGCATGAATTCCACAAGCTTCAAAGTACAAATAATATCATGATGCTTCATTAAGTTGTCATACAGTAAGTGGCTTTTGATTAAGCATTTAATGCTGAAGAATTCTGGCCATTTGGCCAAATAGGCACTGAGTTTCACATGCATCATGATGCTCGAGAAGATATTACACCATATTTTTAATACACACTAAATTCTGTGAGAAAACTCCCCGAGAGAATTTTAAAGCATGTCTCACATACATTATAAGTGAGTATTTAAGTATTGCTGAGATGAAAATTTATAGGCGAATAAAAACGTAAGCATTCGTAAAAAAGGGAGGCTGATTTAACAAACCATTCCAAAATAATTTCTTCTTCGGTTTGATTAAAGCCTACATATAAGAATGTAATTCGAATAATTAGCTGAAATGATTTTTATAAAATGTGCTTAATGGCTCCACAACTGACAATGGTATTTTAGGACTTCTTAGCAAGATTGGCACAGAATATGGACAAAAAGAGGTGCTGCATCATTACAAAAATAAGTTTTTTATCCAAATACGGTCAACCAGGTCCCAAACCATGGACAAATTATGAAAGCGATTCTCAATTTTTGGCAGATAATTATTTAGATTTGTATTTCCAAGGTGCAAATTTTTGTCAGATGCTTCAAATTAGCACCATGACTCTCAAAAATGAATAGGCAGCGAATGTAGTTTTTTTTAATAAAGAGTAATTTTGGATGCATTACTCTATTACATATATCTAAATAATGGTGTTTTCATTCTTAATTACACAATTACTGAAGTATACCAGGGTGAATACAGCTTCTAAGTTTGAATATGATATTCATACATATTTTCATATGCAAACATATATTTATATATATCTATTACATGCAACACATAATAAGATAAATATCTCACACAATCATAAACTTCAGAATGATCTACATTCAAGCAGAAAATTTGAAACTAACCGTTGATAAATTATACTGTAAACATTTTTCAATAAATTTATAATTTTCATTTAAATATGGCCCATGGGGCAGTTTGTACCTTTTGCTTAATTTGTATTCATTTTGTGTGCCCTGTGGAAGATGATCATAATAATAAATGAAGCTTCAAATGCAAGTTTTAATATTTGAGATAAAAAAAAGGAATGGGAATTTTTGTAATCATACCTTCACTTTCAATAGCCATATCATGGAAACATTCTGACTTCTCTGTAAAATGCAAAAATAGTTTGTAATCGGTGGTACCAATTATTCTGTAAGTTAAGAATCCCACACCTACATATCACAGCTTTGAAATGATAACTTAATGACATCTTTAAATAATTCGAATATTTGCACTCGTACATTAAGAAAAGACGGATGTCACTGCGATACTCGTTTCCAGTATGTACACAGTGCATCTTGATGACAGAAAACTGTCATTCTAAAGAAACTGAAATTCTATTCCTGCAGAGGAAAACTAATTTCATCTTTGTCATACAGCGAACATTATCAATGAATGAAACTGTTAGGATATACCACATGCAGAGAAATTTAGCAATTATGTAAGTGATAGGTTGATAATACTAGACTCACCTAAACTAAATATTTGAATATTTCAGTCAACAAAGATACATTAGTCAGTTTTTCATGAAAACTAATGCTTTTCCCTAACAGATGACCCATATAAAATAACTGTGCACTCATTATTTCACTTTCTACTGTACTGGAGCAAACCAACTGAATTAAATACAAAGATAAGATAATGAGAACAAGGAAAAAGATTTACGGACAAACATGCTGCGATAATGCCATTTGAATGAAAGGCACCAAGAACTCCATTTAAAAAGTTGCAGAACAGCTTAAGATGACTTCAAAATAAGCAAGTTCAAATAAGGTGTAACAATTAAATACGAGGGAAAATTACTTTTTCTATACTGCTGAATTTTCTAAACAATGAGATGTCCTCTATCAGAAAAATATGCAAAAACACCTGGCATTAATGCATGGTTCTTATCCGGCATAATTATTACAAACAATCAGTAAAAGAGGCATGATTCAGTGAAGATGATTTAAAAAAAACATTCCTTAAAATAGTGCTCTACTCAGCTTCAAGAAAGCCTTCATTTCTACAAAAACGGATAGCCTTAAAATTTAACGTAACTTAAATATGATGGATCAACCTACCACTTAGCATGCAATTATTTCTCAACCTCAAGTAAGACAGTAAACTCACAATTGAAAGAAAAAAATACTTCAAAATTATAATGAAGATACACAAGCACAGATATTTCCATTTCGTGAGCAATTCTTTTGATCACGAATAAAATTTCCACTGATATTATCATTACTTTGATGTATGCTACTTCACAACAGCATAGCTAGAGAAAGGTTCTATTAAAGTTCAGGTATAGATTTATTTCGGCCCATTTAAAATAAATAACAGAATTCTAAGAGTGAAAACAGATTTTTCTTCCACAGTGGCTGAGGCAGACCTGGCAATTAAGAACATGAGTATCAATGAGGTTCTGCACACAATAAAATAAATTTCACTCATTTCAAAGAATGCTATCCTGAGTTAATTTATTGTGCGATACACAGTCATACTCTGATGGGATTGTTGGAGAGCGACACCTAGGGAAAATGCAGACATCCATCAAAATATATACTTTCTCCAAAAAATTCAATGAAAAATAATTTTTCTGTGTGGTTTAAGAATATTTGATGATGTAATTACTAAGTTACTTCCTGAAAGATTAAACCATTTCGAATAACATATCACTGTGTTGAAAGTTGAAGAATCAGCTTCAACCAACAGAATAGAGAATATTTGATATTTAAAAAAAACAGACAAATGAACATGAGTAACTTCAGAATAATAATAGCTATAGCAATCAAACTGGTATTTCATAAGTAATGTACAATAAAAAAAATATACAGTGATGCTGGAGTACCTTTCATAGATTCCTTAAATATATATATGTGTATGGTTTCAACAGCAAAGAATTACCTATTTTCAGTCTTTAAGGATAAACATATGACTGCATTAAGATACCAATACAGCAGACAACAAAACTTAATCAGTGATTCTATTATCGCAGTAAAAAGCAACAACCAAGTGTAGTTGTAAACTTTGTGATAGGCTTAAAAGCAACAAAGCTCACCCAAAACTTCGTGTATAAACTATATAGCTTATGGAATACAAACAAAAGGCTCTAAAATTTCTATTTCCCTATTTAAATTCACAAACCAGCAAACATGCATGGTATCCCAGAAAAATGATACCTCTAGAAAAAATTAAACCACACATCAATGTGATATAAGTTAATAGGGATTACTTGATTTGCTGAGACTGGAGAAACACCCCTTTCAAAAAATAAACTGTCAATTATGAACAATGGTGCCACAACCTGTGCTAGCTAGCCACAGCCAACCAGCATTATTTTTTTATACTAGACATTCTTCACGAAATTGAACAGCAGCAACTTCGTCAAACACACACCGGCATTCACACCAGGAAAATTTACAATAATATTTATAATAAAAGACTGCCCATCAGCCTTCTCTTTTCAGCCTAGCTCCTATCAGGTCAGCAGTACTTCAGTAGTCGTTTTCTGACATTTTTTAAACATATCTCTATTGAATCATAATTATTATTTGTACATTCAGTCCTTTGTTGAAAGAGCCTCTTCCGCCAAATATTTGAATTCTTATTTATAACTCCACCACTTTATTACGGGAAGAGTAGAGGAAGCCCTCGTTCCACCTTCCCCGTGCAACAACTTCAACACCCACTTACTTATGTGACCCTCTTACCTCTACTGAATACAACAGGATTAATAATAGGGCTCCCTGCAGTGAAGCCAATGAGTAAGCAAATCACCAGCCGCTCATCTCACGAGCCGGGGCAACCAACAACAACAACCCGTGGAAACCATTCCTTGGGGTAGACCATCTGTTTCGACTCCTTTCTTACAGTCGTAACATGGTGTATTGTCATTGCATGACAACATTTCTTGCATTTTAAAAGCCCACTTCGCTCAAACACCTCCCACAAATCTATTGTGTGGAGGAAGAGAATGCCCTTCTCTTTCAATAAAGACCACTTATCCCTAGATGCTTGCGCTCTTTCAATGCACACTTTCCTCCTTGAAAGTTCTCATATTTTCATTTAAAATTCCTATAACAAGAGCCCACGTGGTTTAGCCCCACTGCCATATTATCTGAAGTAGGCCTCCAACATTTCCACAAACAACTTGTTCATGGGCACTTTGCCTTCCCGACGGACATCTGTCCAGAACCTCCGAAGAACTTGGTCTGCTTGCCTTAGTGACGGCAAGCATAGAAGGAGTTGCTGCAAGTGGTACGTGGAGGTAGATGGCCTTGAATAAGAAGAATGCGATGCCATTAGAAAAACAAGTCACGACAATACTGCATCACAGCAGTCAAAATTTAGGCAGGACAGGATGCAGAGATATTAAAATTCAAATACAATAATAGCAACTGCCTTACGGACATAGCAAGAGCAGCAATGGAAATAGGCACAAAAGGCTAAATATGTACAATCGATCAAAGCAACAAAGGAGGAGAGGAATCATTAGCATGAATAGTAAAGTTTAAAGTATAGCGGGACTAGCCTCGGTGATAACTTTTACGGGAGTCACCCGCAATGCACAATCGTGCGAAAGATCCACAGAGGAAAAAATCACTCGACCGGAAATCGGGGGATCCGGGTTCGTATCCCGGTCAAGGCGAATGATTTTTTTCTCTGTGGATCTTTCGCACGATGCATATTAAATTTTAATAACAATAAAAATAAGATTTTCTTTTAATACATCGCTAAGTTATTTAATTTAAAGTTCTTTTCCTATCCAACGTATGAGGACATGAAAATTTGAATGCACAAGAATAATACTTATTGCTTATTTATTAAATGTGTTTTTTTCTCTTCTTCACAAGTATATCTTAATATTTGTTTGGACATCGCTTGTATTTCCGGTGAGTAGTAAAGTAAGTTATGACAATTGTTTTTAGGATTAGAGCCGCGTTTCGGGCGTATTCCAGCTCCCAAAACTTTCGTACACCAAAAACGAGCCAACGGGGCACTAACCCAAAAAAACAATTGTCAATTCTATCATTGCGGAAACCTTCATAACAAAGGAATACATGTATGGTTTTTAGTGACAATTCCTTACCTTATCACTGCAACACAATCACTGAGGGCAGACATGATGCTGTCTCGAAGCTTTTTAAGGGATGCAAACTCGTCAACTTTGACATCAGAGTTGGCAAGAACAAGAGCCTTCATTATGAAGTACTCCTCCTTCACTACACCCAGTCTTTCAAGCCTCTCCACAATTTGGATGCACTGAAAATGTGAAAAAAAACAACACTGTGAGAGATAATGAAATAAATGCATTAAAATGAAATACTGAGCGAAACCTACCGACCAACAGAGAAGTTAGGTTTCTGGACTGGTGCTAATCATCCGGAGGTACACAAAACAGTACACTTTGGCATATCCCACTGAAGTATTACATATCTTCCAGGGATTTCATGAAAGTTCTAATGACATGTTAGGTATCTTGAAAATGTATCTGCCATGTTACAAACCTTATTTTGGGCAGTTGAAACTTTTATTTCATTTTATTTAACTTGCACCAATTTGTATTTCTTATACTTTATTTCATACCTTTGTAACAACAAAAGCAATTTCACAACAACTCAACAGTTATGGTGAATCTTGATCCATTGTTTTATATCTCAGCTCAATAAATGCAAATTTCATTTCAGTTCAAGCGGTAGATACTAATTCGGAAAATCGATATATTTTCCTGTACAGTTTGACAAATAAGAAAAGCCCATCAGTACCAATAGGCCTCACAGATAAATAATTTTTTCTAGCCGAAATACTGATACTTTCAATGCTATTGAATACATATAAGGATTAGAGCTCTACGGCAATATAAATTGTAAGATGAAGTGCTCCAACAGTAATCTACTTGCCCGTTTTACACCAACCCGGGTGTTACTTTATTGGTTTGTGGGGGGGGGGGGGGGGTGGGGTTCAGTGACGTAGCAAGGAATTTCGTTGGGGGGGGGGGGGGAATTTTCTAAAAAGAATACCGTATATGTCTGAACATAGTCCCCCCTTTTTTCCCAAAAATGCCCATGGTAAAAGTAAAGGGGGGGACTATATTCAAACGCATTTTTTTAAACTTTTCCTGAAACTGAAGCCTCAAAATTAGGGGGGGGGGGGACTATATTCGGAGAAATATGGTACATGCTAAGTAATTTGTTTTAAACTAACTTTAACACTTTTCATAGTCGAAAAATTTATTTGTTAAAGAAATATTTTGTAAATTCATGATTTTTCAATATTTTGTTTTCTTTTATGAAGGAAAATAACTGTGTTTTCATTTTTGGGGGGGGGGAAGGGGGGTGGCTGAACTCCCATGGCTATGCCACTGGTGAGGATGGACTAAATACCGCAGGGCCCAAACACAGTCTCTCAACCGGCAAGCCTTGACAATCTCCCACTCACGTACAAGTACAAACAAAGACACTCAGACTAAAAATATCAGGAGAATAAGCTCAAGAAGAGTGGGTCAAGATGTACATATAATATAGGGGTGAATAGCACTATTTCCGTCCCCAAGAGGCCCTTTCCAACACGAAGCAGTATCTACAGAATAACACAAGGTTGAAGTGATATCGGATATCTTCCAGTAATACCCGGGTCGAAGTAAAATGGACAACTAGAATACGTAACAGCTGCTGGAGCACTTCATCTCACAATTTCAATATTATGTTTCAAAAAGTATCTGCACTAAAACAACGTATAGAGTTAATGAGTAATATTTCAATTCTGCCAAGTGAAAGGCAGTGAAATTTGCATGAATTGTCATGAGAAAAAAATGATTTTTCCTGTGGTTCGATTACCAGTTAATGGGAATTTTATCTCATGGCAATTCATGTGAATTTCACTGCCTCACAAAGGGCAGGATTGAAATATTACACAATAGGCTTTCCATTGAGGGTTTAACAGATTTGAGACCAGGAGCTATGCCTAACAGCTAAGAAGTCTACCTGCTAGGCCACCACTCTCTCGACCAGACCCTCAACACACCAAGTAGAAAGTTTATAGCTATTAGAAAATGTGTACGTCACAATACTCACATGTTCATAGAGGTCTAAAACACCACATTCTTTGGCCTGCTTCCCATCAAGATGAAAGTCTGATGAGAACCTTAGTTTTCCATTTGATGGAAGTGACCTAAATGCTAAGGTTAGAGTCAAGATTTCAGCCCACGTGCTCTGCAAAAGCTTCATCTGATCATTGAGGGAAAGTTCTGTAAAACCTGAAAGAAACATAATGAAAAAAGAATGCACATGAGAAGCTGAGAAGAATTCACCAAGACATCAATTTATACCATGCTTAATCTATCCAAACTCACCAATGATACATACAACTAAAACTTCCCAATAAGTAAGCAGAGCTAACAGGTTCAATCCCTTGTGTAGAACCTGATTTCCTGATTGATAACTTCACTCATAATTGACTGATAACTTAACTCGTCGATGTACCACCCAAAATACTAATGACACTTAGCAATGAAAAACAACTTGCTTTAAATCCACAATTCAATTTTATTTAACCAACCCGAAAACACAATTTATGAAAAGAATATGTGAATGGAAAGAAAGTATGTATATGTGACAACAAAAAAAAGGTCTTCCTCATCCAGCCATTTTCACATGATTTTAAAATGAGAAAATGTGAAATTTGCCTCCCTCTTGTCATGATTTGGTGGCGTCATTGAATTTTGGGTTCATTAATCATTCAGAGAGACCAGAAGTAGAGCGAAAAGAATCCCTCACTTTAGTAGTAATGACAAAAATAAGATGCGAGGAGTTCTAAACATTGAGGAGTACCAGAAAAGCAGTCAGCCAGCCTGCTAGAGTCAGTGAAGTAATCAACTTTCCCCAAAAAAGCTAAGCCCATCATATTTCAAATAGCCTGAGAAATAGCAGATGAATCAATGACAAAATAAAAATTGGATGCTTATTTTTCAAACTCTATCACAATCGACTAGGCATACAACCAGAAATTTGCTTGGGGGAGGGCTTTGGCGGTATGTGGATTGCCTGTACAGGTAATTTATTGCCAGTGTCCACACATTGGAACACCATAAATGTCATTGAATAGGCTATAAATTTTGTTTACATAATGCTGAAATTTGGAGTCATCGTTGGTTTTTACCGATGCAGCCATTGTTATCTTGCTTAAGTCTCCATAGGAGTTTGTTTTCAAATTCCAAGATTTTTATAAATATGTATTTTAAAATTTATGGTTTCGGAAGCAGTGGTAAAAATAAGTAGGTACAGTGGAACCTCGTTAAAGTGAGTACGGGCTATAGCGAGACCCCCGCTATTACGAGAGATAACCGATGCACCGTCAATTGATCCTATAATAAGCATGTAAAAAAATTCGTTTTTACGAGGTCCTTTTGGTGTTGGCTCTCGCCATAGCAAGGGTTTCACCGCCGGAAAAACTTACACCAAGACTCCTTAATCTCTGTAATTGCTAGCGATCTGTTAGAAATGAAGTTAATGGAGTGATCAGTCTCAAATTTATGCAGTAAACTGTCGTTCGATAAATAAGTAGTTAATTTTGGTGAAAATATTGTGGCATTAGCATTCGCGAATGCTTGATCTTCTTTTGTTCCTCGGGCGGCAGAAAGCAGTCGTCAGCATACCCGCAGGTCCATGAGTTGCATGAATAGAAAGCATTTGATGGAACACACCATGGCGAAAAAAAACACCAAACATGTCTAAGCGAGAAAATAAAAATAAAGGAGTAATATGAGGTATATTGGCTATTATTTGCACCACCTCCGGTAAAGCGACAATTCGCTATAGCGAGTGTTTATTGGTGCACCGTGGGGTCTCGTTTTATCGAGGTTCCACTGTACATAAATTGATTTTGTGCTAAATTTGGCTCTGAGACTCCACAACTTTCAGTAGTTGAGAGAAAGACAGAAGGTTGGTGTCCCTTCGCTATTTGTATCCTAGGGGAAGTATCACGAGCAATCGCTGCAGTGGGAAAAAGTTTCAGGGAGTGGGGTACTATTTTGCCTGGTATGCTGAAGAAAGGCAGAGTTTTTTTTGGCAAATTTGTAGGTTTGCAATTAAAAATTTATATAAACCCAAATATGCATTTTCAGATTTTAAAATTTTTTAAAATTTGTTCCCAATACTTATAGGTATGTTACAGCATGACAGATACTAAACATACAGTGGAACCTCGTTAAAGTGAGTACAGGCTATTGCGAGACCCCCGCCATTACGAGAGATAGCCGATGCACCGTCAATTGACCCTATAATAAGCATGTAAAAAAATTCGTTTTTACGAGGCCCTTTTGGTGTTGGCAATCGCCATAGCGAGAGTTTCACCAGAGAGATCACCGGAAAACATTCACCAAGGATCCCTTATCTCTGTAATTTCTTGCGATCTGTTAGAAATGAAGTTAACATGGAGTGCTCAGTCTCAAATTCATGTAGTAAACTGTCATTCGATATAAATAAGTAGTTCATTTTGGTGAAAATATTGTGGCATTAACATTCACGAATGCTTGATCTTCATTTGTTCCTCGGGCGGCAGAAAGCAGACGGCAGCATACCCGCACGTCCGTGAGTTGCGTGAATAGAAAGCATTTGATGGGAGACACCATGGCCAAAAAACAATGCTTTTCATGATTTTTATTCAGTGCGGTGCTTATAAATCGTTTGAATAGGTAGTCGTTGTTTGAGTAAGGAAATTTAGTGATGCAAAAAAACATCGCCTTTCGTCTGGATTTATGCTTACGTTTATCGGATATAAATTTATCTTTCACCGCACCACTCCTGTTCCTGTATAACTGTTCGCAACAGGTATATTGGCTATTATTTGCCCCACCTCCGGTAAAGCGACAATTTATTATAGCGAGTGTTTATTGGAGCACCGTGGGGTCTCGTTTTATCGAGGTTGCACTGTAGTAACAGAGGCTACATGAAGCACAATAAAAAAAAAGGAGTGAGGGTAAAAAAAACCCGACCAATATATCAGCCCTAGCCACTCTTCTCTCATACCCCTGGGCCGATGAGTCAACCTGCTAGCACTATGAGGGCTAAAAGGTAAGTACTAATCCTCTGCAATACTCTCATTCTTTTCACTTCACACTCCCACCTGCACCTTTCATAATACATAACACTTTTCTGCAAAAAAAATCAAAAAATGCCTGGCTACAATTTAGGGTATTTCTGGCAAATTTTGGGTCGCTGAATCCGAAAATGACCTCCGTTTTTTGTCCGCGTTTTGGGGGGTCATGATTTGACTTTGTTGTCCTCCTTACTTTTAAAGCAAGAGCTGAGACCTTTCCATTAAATACATTGGAAAACGTTGGGAAATACATTGTAAATACTTTCCCCTCTTATATTTTATGTTATATTAATCCTTTAAAAAATTGAACATTGTATTCATCCCTTAAAAACTTTTCCATTAGCTACCATATCATATGTCATTAAAAACAAAGAAAAATGGTTATTTCATTGTTTTTTTTTAGTTTTTTTTTCAATTTTCACCCCCTAAATCTTTTCAACCCCAGTAAATTTTGTCTCTCTCTCTTGACCCTGATAGCCTTAAAACGTCAGTTTTTTTTCAATCAGAAGCAGATAACATTAGTAAAAGTCCCTTGAAAAGCGATAAGTTTAGATAAGGGGTTGTTTTCCCCAATTTAGGGGTTGCTCGTAAAAATGGGGGATGATAGAAAAAAACGGAGGTCATTTTCGGATTCAGGGATCCAAAATTTGCCAGAGACACCCAAAATTTTAGCCAGGCTTTTTTGAGCTATTTTTTTTGCAGAACAGTGTAACCACCGACAAGACCAAACTAAATTCCATCTTTCTCTCTCCCAGAGATAATATTTTTTTATTTCCAACCTTGTTCAACACCATTTTGTCAACCTAACTTCCCCTACCTACCTTCCCTGGGTGCCCTTGAATCTCACCTTACATATGGAATCAGACTTTGGGGGCACGCTTCCGACGTAAAACAATTGTTAATACTTCAAAAGAAGGTGGTTCGAATTATCTCTAACTCTGGATATACTGAACATTGTAAACCACTTTTTGTCGAATTAAGCATTATGACTGTCTACAGCCTATATGTATTTCATATTCTGTTGCTGATCAAGGGAAATCTGCAATTGTACTCCACAAGAGCTGATGTACATAACCATGATACCAGAGCAAAGAGTAAATTAGATATGCCTCAATGTAGGCTGGTCAAATCTTTTAACTACGAAAACCAGGCTATTAAGTCCTTCAACATGTTGCCCCACTCAGCAAGAATGGTTGACAACAATGTCTTCCGTAGGGCCCTAAAAAAATTCCTAATATCTAAACCCATATACTCACTGGAGGAAATTGATTTCTCCACTATCAGCTTTTAAATGTACTTTTGCACTTTGATTCAAATTGTATGTTTTCTCTCTTATTTGTATTGTATATGTACATTCTGCTGCTCTGAAATCCAGGGTATTTCTTACTACTGTGTCCTCATATGAGGTGTATTAATTGACGACATCTACCACAATTATTATTGTGCTACAGATGAATAAAGATATTATTATCATTCAAGAGGCAGCTTTGAAAAGCCATCTCTCCTCAATCTTCACATATAATTCTTTTTTAAGTTTTTAAAAAATTAAATACACCAAAGGATGAAGTTCGCCATGAAAAAATATTTGACCTAGCCGGGATTCGAACCCAGACCTCCCAATTGCCAGACAGGCAGACGCAGACCAGCGGCAAAATGAGGGTTTTTCACCCCGACAGTGGCTTAGTAAGCACGAACCTCGCCACATGTGCCACAGTGTGGACTTGTGACATCAACGTCTTGTTCGGTAAAACCCATCCCGAAGTTCGCTCTGAGAAAATGGCTTGGTGGTGTAACTGGTTGACACACCTGACCAGCAAACAGGAGATCCGGGTTCAATTCCCGGCTAAGAAATTTTTCTATGGCGAACTTCATCCGTTGGTGTATTTAACTTTGCACCCGTGCGCGTGACTGCGTACAAAGTCACTTGTTCCTGCAGTGCTTTTTTAAAAATATTTTGTTATCGGTACAGATTTTAAGTTTTATATTCAATATAAACGCCATATTGGCTTGATCTGAGTTTTCCGCGGCGTTTCTTCATATGAGTCTTGGCTTCCGGGACCAGATCCCACGCTCACTACACGAGGGAGTTTATCAGCTGCAATGCTCATTTGGCAAATGTTACATAGGACAGACCGGCCGTTCGATCAAAACCAGGGTAAAGGAACATGAACGTGCCACGGAGAGGAAACAGTTCTGCCTTTCCGCCGTCTCGGAGCACGTGTGGTCAGAACCTGGCCACACTGTGGATTTCGATAAGCCTAAAGTTCTGTGTAATGAAAGCCGTTACTAACCTAGGCTAACCTATAGCTAATCTAGAGAAGCTATAGAGATAGCTAAGCACCCTGAGAACTGCAACAGAGAAGACGGCTACACATCAGCCAACACATGGAAAAGGGTCTTCCAATGACCAATCAGAGCCCACCTCATTCCAACCAATCAAAATCGGCCTCTGATCCCCAAGCCACCTATATAAGACGGCCAAATTTTATGCATCGCTACTTCTGACCTGAAGACGCCAGCAGGATGGCTGGGGAAACTGTCGTCACTTATGGACATCTAAACGCCATATTGGCTGTTTTTTAAATAATTAAATACGTACATAAAAACCCTCCAGGCTGCATGCCAGCAATTGACAATAATAAGAAAGTGGTAAACAAGTTCATTGGGGATTCTGAGTAAATGGGCCTCCTTACCTGGAATTTGTTTGGCCCATCCAATTATCCCCACCAGCTCCCTGTCGTACAGATCACTGAGTGTGCTGACTGTTCTATAGCCGTCGTGCGAAGATATGGAGGAGGAGGAGGAGGGGGAAGTGGGGGAGGGGGAGGACGAGAGGGAGCCCAAGCCCCCACCCATCCCGTCACCAAACGAACTCCCGCCGCCCATCACCTGAAGCGCCTCGGGCTCACAAGATGCCAGCACCTCCAACATCTTATTCTCTGCAACATAAGAAAAAAATAGATCAGTACTCATTGCAGTGAGTGACATACAGCTCATTTTCTCTCGCATAGATCACTCTTTTACTGCGATTAGTACATCAAACTGCGATTAATTCATTACACAGTGATAGGTAAAATGCTAAAATTAACCGGAAAAAGTGAACTGTGAAGGAAACTCTAAATCCACTTTTTTTACAGCAATCAGAGCATTATACTGCTGATGGTAATGAAAACTATTAAGTATTATTTTTAGAGGCAATTATGTCAAAAGAATCAGTTTTTCACAATACTCTAAAATTAATGGAATATTTACAGCACAAATATTTCCATCTAAACTTAATCAAAAACAAAATTATTGAAGATAATTAATAGAGAAGAATTTGTTATTGCCAAATGTGTGTACATCTTCCACAGTAAAATGTAGTGAATGGATGAAAAATTAAATGAATGAGGGAGAGGCATTAAAAAAAAAGAACATTTCACTCGGAATGTCTTTAAAGACAAATTTCCACAAGACTTCATCCTGGAATGTTCTGCAAAATGTAATTTGCTAACCTACTACATATACTTTGGTGATGAAAGTCTGTTTGAAGGGATGGTTGCTTTAAAGAAAAAACATCTTGATGTAATGGAATTTCTTTCATTAAGGACCATGTGCACTCCCAGAGAAGATTTTGAAAAATTAACCATAACCACAATCATTTTTTGTGGTTTTTGTATTAGAGCAGCTTTGGCATGCTGCCGTGATTTTTTTTTATTTCTCCATTTGATTTGTCACGCAATATTCCCGGGTGATCATCACATACTCACCCTGGGCATTTATTCTGATTATTGTTAATGAAGGGTATCAACAAATACCTAAAAAAAGATTATATGATGGGAGAATTGATAATAGGGTGGTTTCCTATTATTTTTTTATTGCCTAAATCGAAAGATTATTACTCCTGGAGTATGTATTTCTTGCTTTTAGATTTTAAAAGACGATATCTATTTTTCGCGATTAAATGAAAAGTGAAAATTTTCAAGTGCGCGAAAACTCGACATGTAAGTATGAATGTCGGGAAATCTCTCCGTGTGGCGTATTTCTGGTTCCCGCTGCCGCCTTGTGAGGTGACCTTGAGGCAAGTTGAGCGCTGATACGACGCAGGCTGCTAGCGGGTAGCTGAGTACCCTGCTGGCGGGTAGCGCTTGGCTTAAATAAGGATTATTAATACCTTATCAAACGAAGAAAACTTTCCGACCTTAGCCAGTTTTAATAGGTGATTATTAAGACATGTTTCCCTGAGCTCTGTGCCTCATGCATGCATTGTTAACCTCAGACGATGTATAACTCCTATCCTCTCGTATAGAAACTAGGTCCCTGTGACATCACGTGGAGTGGCATCGCATGGGCACCAATCTGGCCCTTTTCAAATGAGGATAAAAATGGACCATAGCCATTCGTCTAAACCGGTATTTCTAAAACGAAATAATTTGTATATTATGAATACAGTAATGGTGGGTAACAAATCGCAATCAATGCCTTTCGTTTTCTTTGATGAAGGAAACTACCCTATTGAGTGGAGATCTGCATCAAATGAAAACTAGGTTTGTTGAAAATTGATGATGAAACAACTAAAAGAAAAATTGCATCAAATTTAATAATTACTTGCTGTTAACTAGCTAGATGGGGATTAATCTATAGGGTGGAGTATAATGGACTCCCTACAGACTCATGGCTAAAGAAATATCCTCGTCTAAGCATACGAAAAATCGATACCTCAACTGCACAAAATCTCAACAATCGCCCAACGAATCAATCCACTCATCTAGATATCCCTAATCCAAAATTAGTCTCAATTCTCAAATCAGGGAGCCCCAACCCACATGAAATTACCTTAAGTACCGGTGTAAGCGATGCTGTTTTATCGTTTTCTAATTTCATTTATGAATATCCTCATTAAAAAATTTGTTACATTTGAAGTTAAACCATAAATGAGCATGACACGCCAATTTTTCATTATCGACTACATGAATTATGAAGTAATAGCTGATAAATTTTGTAGTTACTCTTATCAGTTTTTCTACCCATGCCTCGTGATCTCATACCTTCCAGAGTTGGCTTGCTTGGAGGGAGAGAAAGGATTTGGTACGGGATGTCAGGATTCCGCCGGTACTTCTGCCGCCCACCCCTCACCCTGTCCAGCCTCACCCCCTCCTTCAGCATCCCCATTCGCAGGCACTTTTGGAAGCGGCACGCTTGGCACGCCTTTCTCCTCCTCTTATTAATCTCACAGTCATTCGATGCCGGGCACGTGTACTCAATGTTTCCTGCAACAAAAGAAGAAAAATCAAGAGTCTTAAGCACATGGTAGGCAGATTAAGGAGGGGACATGGGGGCGCGTGTCCCCCCCAGATGCTTAAAACATAGACAAAACTTTTTAACACAGTTGTCATAATGTTCGTTTTATTACGTTAATAACGGAGCCTCAATCATTTAATTTAATAACTTTCATATAAAAATAAAGAGAATATTTTCTGCCGTAATTGTTTCTTGTTTTTAATCTCAAATATGAGAAGACCTGTCAGACCCTTGTTTCCCCCCCTATCCCCAGAAAAAAATCCTGCATCCACCCCCAGCCACCATATAGTATAAATGGTAACAAGCCGGAAACTTATGAGAAGCATAAATTTTGAGACTATCAACATTGAAGTTATGCTCATAATGAGAAGTACCTCTAGCTTCCAGGTACATTATTCTACAAAAAACTGTAAACAGACCCTGTTTCAACACAGCTGTGACATTATTTTCCATTAATTTCTTCCCATACTACCAAAAATAGCACATATTGGCCTTTTAAGTTAGGGTTTTCAATATGTTAACAATTACACATACATGAACAACTATGCCCTTTGTAGGGGAAACCTTCCCACATGGGACTCAAATCCGCAGCCTCTTCTTCGGCAGATGAGGACTTTACCCCGCCACCACCAAAGCCGACTTGAAAATCATCTGGGTTGTAGACGTAAATGGTATGTACTTTTCATAATAATTCTCATGCACCTCCACAAAGTTAAGCTCCAGGTGATCACTTAATTTAAGCTCCGATTTCACAATATGTAATTTCCATGACATATTACTAATATGAATAATACTAATAGTGAGTAGTGCTTACCCTGAATGGTCCTCTTGAAGAAAGCTTTGCACGCTTCACAAGAGGCAACACCGTAATGAAAACCTGAGGCCACATCTCCGCAAACCAAACAAAGCCTCCTCGGAGAATCGTCCTCCTTCATACTTTCCTGAAAAGAGTACGAAACACATCTATGAGGCACAAGTAAACCACGACTTGAAAAACAAAAAATGGCAATTTCACTTATAATAATATCCCCATTGTGTCCATGCCAAAATTTTGGCATCTGAATTCACAGAGTCATACTGCGAGAAAACAAATGATACTAGCAGGGATTGGCTTCCTTGAGCCACACATTGTCTGAGAAAAAAGCTTTTCTTTTTAATGAAAAATGTCAACCCTGAATGAAATCCCCACTCATGAAACCTTAAACATTTTTCAAAGTTTGGCTGTACACCTTTAATTTACTATTTAGACAGAATTATGGGCCGAGAGAAATATATTATTGGTAATAATGATCCTATAAAAGGAAGCATTATGCTTGAAGTGCTCTTCAAATTGTGTCTAAGTTGGGAGGACCATTTGCAGAGTATCTGGTGCATAATACATATTAGAGAACATCTTGTAAGCAAAAAATACCTGGATATTTAAGAATTTTGGGTATTCATTCTGAATTATAAATATCAGGCTGTACATATCTATGCTGTAATTCTTAACCATTTATTGATTTATTACTGATGGGGATGCAGTTTTAGACATCTGGTCTTTTAAATTACTCATCAACTTAAAAATAAACTTAAGAGATAATAAAAATACAAAGCAATTGCTAAAGACATACAGTGATTACTAAATAATAACACAACTATAACAAATACAATTCTTTACTAGTACTCAGCCCTGATGGTGATTGGATGAAAGAGCGAAACGTTGGTGAAAAGTTGACAAATAATTCAAAAGACCAAGACAGCAATGCCCAATATCCCCATCAGTTATGCATGAGCAGTCGTACCTCGGCCCTGGCCAGCAGGTTGTCCCCAAGAGGCTGTGTCGTCGATGAGCAGTACTGCCGGTCAGGGCTGCCGGGTGAGCGGGATGCGGAGGCGTCGAGCAGCGAGGCTTCAGCAGCCTCGTCCGCCCTGCCCGCCAGTCCTGCACCACACACCTCCAGCGGGTCCTCCTGGTACAGCTTGATCCGCTTGGGAGAGTGCGAATCCTCACAGAACTCCATCTGCGGGAGGACACAAAAGATAATGCACATTATAATAAACTGTACCACTGCAATTCTATCTCAGAAATAGTGTCAATAGGTACTTTAATTGCAAGGCCTTCGGTAGAGGGAATTCATCATTACACGTGAAGAGATAACAATGGGAATTTTTCACACTTTTTTATTATTTTCGTCTACAAGTTTTCGACGACCCTGACCAGGTCCCTTGTCCTTAAATGAGCAACCAAGTTTCTCTTAGGGTGTCCACACAAAAAAATTACCAAGAATGGGCAGCATCATTACAAAAAGGATATCCTCCATAATTGTCAGCCGCATCAACAACTACGGTAAATTACTTGAGGCATATAAGCGATAAAAAATTACCAGCTAATTTTACTCAAGTTGAAAATACAGCAGACTCCCGATTATGCGGCAGCGGTTTATCCGGGTTGCGGATTATCCGTGCAGGATTTTCACTCTCGTTCAAGTTTTTCCGCGATCTTTATAAAAAAATCGGACGCAAAATCATCGGAATTACGGCATTAATGCTAGGATACACCGGACTTATTTTTTCCGTTAGAATCCCCTTCGTAAAACAGAAGCGATCACGCGCTAGCCGCATTCACGGGAGCACCGAGTTCATGTTTTCCAAGCCTCGCATTGCGCGACCGCGCTCCTTGTTCACGGATACACGGCGCACAGCAGTTGCGCGATACGCAACTACGTGGTGTGGTGCCTGTCAGTGTAGTTCCCGACGCAGGGACGCCGACTTACAAAAAATATTGGGGGGGGCCCAAATCGGGGATCTTGCCCCGGAAAGTTTTTTAATTAGTGAGTTTTAAGTTTTTTAAGCATTTTAGAAGAGTCAAATGATCAACATTAGAACCCTGATAA
This sequence comes from Ischnura elegans, assembly GCF_921293095.1. NCBI lineage: Eukaryota > Metazoa > Arthropoda > Insecta > Odonata > Coenagrionidae > Ischnura > Ischnura elegans. The sequence continues at coordinate 12,427,759 of NC_060256.1, forward strand.
CTCAAATATCGATATCTGGATACTCCGGAGAAAATCGACAAGCCAGACACATTTTTTCCTCACACCCATAACGAATTTTTGGGGGGGCTAGGGCCCCCTCAAGCCCCATGGAGTCGGCGCCACTGTCCCGACGTCAAACAGTGGTTTTGAAGCATTAGTGCTAACCACTTTTTTGTATCCGTGATCACACAGCCACGGATGCGTGGTTTTCAAAACCAGGCGTTACTTGTTAAAGTGAAAATGGCTATCATGAAGAATGGTTTGCAGAACAAAATTGTATTTGCAATGGGATCTTCCATCCAATTTTCCAAGACGAGGAATATTCAATGAATGACTTCAATATTAGATCATTTCTGTCAAAATATGGTACAGCTAAAAGCTACCGCAAAATTTTTAAACGTAATTAATAATAAAAAAGGGCGATAGAATATGCAATATCTCACAGTCACATAAGTGCCAAATATCGATACTGTACTAGGATTTCGATATTACCACTGCAATCGTGACACACATATTTGCAAAATTTCACAAATTTCCTTCGCATCTTAATAGTCACTACATTCGGACACACTGAGAGTGAAAATTTGCAACCTTTCACCACTTTCAGGCAGGAGATTTGCACTTGAATTTCGTACAAAAAGGAAAGCCAATTAATTTAAACTAAAAATATCATAATTCCGCAGCAAAATACAACAAGGACGGATTTGAGGAAAAAATTACGAATTCAACCGATTTTAAAACCATAAAATCTAAATATAATCGCCATTTCATGAAATAAAATCGCGCAAGAAGAACAGCTCCGAGAGACGAATCCCCAACGAAAACAGCACGCGATCAAAGTGATTTCGAATCGATAAAATATTTCACGAGATTTCCATCTGCCGAACAACTTTCATGGACCACAGATTTCCGGCAATTCTAACTCCAATTCTTCGACTCGGTTTTCCATTCCTGAGAAACATAAAAAAATAAAGACGGGGGCAGGGAGGGCGAGGAGACAGTTTCTTACATCGCCTGGGGAAGCAAAATAAAAATCAGTTTCAATGAAAACACTGAGGGATGTCCCATCCCAGATATTGTGTAGAAGGTGACGTTGATACACAAACTAGTTCACACCACTCCGGAGTCGCCCATTTCTGCATTGAATCGGCAACCTCGGACCCAAGATAGGAGCGATCTGGCGGAGAAGTAATCTTTCTTACCACCAGCCTCTGAGATATGCCCTTAATTTACAATCGAACACTGAAAATTTATAAAAGCGTCTTTTCCGCAATGCTGACACATGTGGAAGAGGATTTTTCAGCTGCTCAGCAAGTAACATCCGTAATTCGCCGCGCAAAAGCCGATGAATAAACGCAGAGGACTTTTGGACAGGATATGTAAAAAATTGCAATGGGTCGAATGCAGTAACGGATACAGAAAAAACTCAAGGGGAGAGGCGCAAAAGATATTTTGAGCTACCTAAACATTTATCGTAATGAAGAATAATCAAGTCACACGCCAAATTTAAGATAGTTTTATTTAAGCTCATTAAACGCATATACAAGACAATGCTATCTTATGACATAAAAAAAGTTACAATAGTGGTTCTGCAATGTTCGGCAATGCGGGTATGCCCGCTAAGAGGGGGTGGGCGCCCTCCCAATGCGTAACCGCCATATGACCGATTCCTCCGAAAACACAAATCAAAGGACAACCTGGAGTTAATTATTACGGGTTTCATATCCCCATGCATGTTTCTTTATATTAACAAACTAGACTGAAAAAATACTGCCTTCTATGCAGTTAATATTCAATGAAACTATAATTACGCGGTTATACCAGTATAAGCCTTGAATTAAGGAAGCAATTGATTATAATTTACATTTAGAGCGAGCTTCTTTATAATACATCATCTACATCTACGCACTACCCCGCAAGCCTCTTAAAAAGTAAAGGGGTGTTAGTTAAGACATCAGCCATCCACATATAAAAAGCAAAATGATGAAACAAAATTACGACTAGCATTTATTTAAGCCTTTATGGTTGGGGGAATAACGGATTCCCATGTCTACTGTCCGTTCGGCAAAATATCTCTCTTAATTTATCGCTTCTGTCGGACCTGGAAATATAGCGAGACTCTAAGATGATGTAGCAATGACAGCAGTGAGGCATGGACGATGATAGCAGAGGAAAAATCAAGGTTGGAAAGGTTGGAAGCTTTCGAAAAGTGGTGTTATTGAAGAATAAGGAAGACAGATAGTGTGAGTTATGTGGAAGTTCTATGATGAGCAGAATAGCAGAGAATTGTTTTGAAAATATTGATTAAAAGACGGTACAAATTGATCGACCACTTCACAAGACATGATGACCTGATGAGAACTATCGCTGAAGAACAGGTGGAATGGAAACACGGCAGCGGTAGGTCTCCAATGAGATGCATAGAGCAGGCGTGAAGGACGTAAAACAAAGAAATTGTGTAGATGTTAAAAGATCAGCTGACAGGAGATTTGAGAAGAGAGCTGCGTTAAACCAATCATAATATTCTCCATGCAGTGCTGTGGCCACGGGGGTGAGGATGTCGGGTTAAAAACCCTCAAACCTTTAAAGAAAAGAGGCTCTTCCATCTCCAATTTCTATGCTTTATTTTAATTACTACTCGTACAAAATTACTGTTTTTGAGTCCTAAAAATCGCGTTTTCAACATCAAAAATCCCCAACTTTTACGGACGCCTCTTTGCCCTGGATTGTTTTCCATGCACCCCGGAAGGGCCCCGAAATCTCCAGTAAACCCCCATTACAAAATCCTGGCTACGCTACCGTCTCCATGGGGTAAGAATGAAACACAAAAGTAAATACCCACACAATTTTAAAGTTCACCGACCCGTTTTGACACTTGGTATCATTATCAATGTCCAATTAGCCATTTTTAAGCCTCTATTTATCGTGTTTATCAGAGGAGGAGGGATTCTCATCCCATATAGATTTGGGCATTTTCACGAAGTTTTCCCGGACCCTCTTACATCACTATACTATAAAACCCACTCCTGGTAATTGACTGATTCATGCAAAATTTTAGCGTGAACGACACCAGGGGCGGATCCAGGATTTTTTTCTGGGGGGGGGCACAAGGGTCTGATAGGTCTTCTCATACTTGAGATTAAAAACAAAATGCAACTATTACTGTACAAAATATTCCCTTTATTTTGATATGATAGCTATTAATATTAAATAAAATATTGAGGCTCCGTAAGACACGAAATAAAACGAACGTAATGATAACCGCATTAAAAATATTGTTTATTTTTTTAAACGTGCCCCCGTGCCCTCCCCCCCCCTAAATCCGCCTATGAACGAGACGATACACGACAAAAAGTCAACCCCCCTTCCCCCTCTAAAATCGTCCGAAACCCTAGAAAAAATTATCGAAAAACCAAATTTTATATCCATTACAGAGTTTCTAACTGCCTCTATGCCTCTACTTTTTGGGGAAATGAGAATGTCAAAAAGTCGATGATAATGATGTTTTTGAACATCGCGGAGAAGCTTGTTAATGGCACCAAAGTCATTGTAGCACGTAAGTCCACACTTCGTAACATTCAGAAAGCCTGAGTCACGAACTATTTAGTATTCCTGGGATTCCATTTAAGTAGGTTAGATATCACCGGAAAAAAACTATCCTGAATCATTAGAGTGCGGCAACGTTTTTATACGTTTTGCACCCTGACTGCGGTATTTACCCAAAATTTTTATTTCTACCTGGATATCTTGCACTTGGACACTTTCCCTCACCATAAAGATCGCTAAGGGGCTTAGCTCTACCAGAACGTCCCTCGTGGCAGGGGGTGCCTCCTGCACAGGGAGTCTCTTCTGCAGTGGCGCAGCGAGGGGGAGGGTTGGGGGATAATTCCCCCCCCCCCCCAGAGCAGAATTTTAAAAACGCTTAATCCATTTTACTTAATTGGAAAACATTACTTACGGAATAGAGTAAATATTCATAAAATATCCCTCCGAAAGCCGTAAAACTCACCATTTCGAACCCTGTATCTTGAAAATTTTCTAAAGCAGTGCCCCCGCACCTCCTGCTTACCCTGGCGGGTATTCCACACCCCCAGACACCCCAGTATTAGTTGTGCCTACCCCCCCCCCCCCCAGCCTTAATTCCTAGCTGCGCCCCTGCTCTTCTGTACCGGCTTGCAGCTAAAATCGTGAACTCCCGCAGCCAAAGGGTTGAGCAACAAAAGGCAGACAAAAATATCAAGAAATGGTAGAGTGACCACAAAAGACCTTTTGCGGAGGTGTATTAGGGGCCAGAGCGAAAGCGAGTAAAATCATAAGATTGATGACTTTTGATGATCACGATGATACCTATTCATTACACTGCTAGTTATCGATTGTGGTTCCCAGATGGAATGGCTAACACCTCATCATCTGCGCATCTCGCCTTTCTCCCGGGACAAATTCTTCGAAGTGTATGGTAATTGGATAAGGGCATATTTCCAAAGGAGTTTTTTCCTGGTCGCATGTTTTGCATCGCCAAAGCCGACACAAGCATTAACGACCGTGGTGTATATTCGATCGAGATCTGCTTCGCCACGAGATGCAGCAGCGGGGGGTGCATAAATTAACGAACAGCACGCGACGGAAAGTGGACGTGAGAGAGAGCCTTAGAGAACGTGAAAGATCGCCGGATGCGAATGAGATGCGCTTCGTTGAGGAGAATTCGAAGACAAATGACGAGTCCACGAAGCGCAGGAGTCTCTGAATGTTTAAGATGGGGCCAGACCCCATTCGAATGACTCCACCCACAACCTCTCACCCCTTCCCAAAACCTTTAAACCTCGCGGGCCTCTTCCGATGGGCTGACTGGTCATTTGGGCGTGTGCTTCCACTAAAAAGAAAAACCTTCGATCTACTTGACACTTAGCTTACGGCAGTGTTTAAATCACGAATATTACAAAAGAGGATCCTCAAATCGGCCTATTAAGTGTGTTGTCACCCACCGCGCATTTAAATTGGTTTACAAAAGTCGCCACTCGCGTCGCTGACGGACAAATTGATCCTAGTTTCACAGGGAAATAAGGTATAATTAGGGGTATTACCCGAAATTTATACGCATAAAGACGTAATTTATCAAATTCATTACTTTTCAATCATATTTCTCGCAATTAGAAATTTTACGTGTTTAGATTATCAATAGAATAAGATTTATTTACGATTTAAAAAAATGGGACCATATTAGTAACTCTTACAACCGCCTCAACTGGCTTAAGTATAAAGAGCGTCGCACCCTTCTGATAATAACTCTAGCCTTTAACGTCTTAACGACCGGTTACCCACCATACCTGTACGAGAAATTCGTTAGAAAATCTGAAGTACATAATATACCTACCCGTAATCATACCATTGACCTCCATATTCCAAAACATCACACGCCTCATATGAACAAATCATTCATAGTAACCGCCTCACGAATATGGAACTCTCTCCCAGCACAAATAAGAAGCAGTACAAATATCAATAGGTTTAAGCATAGCACATATGGGTTTCTGAAGAATGCTTCCTTAACCTCAAGTTGAATATCTTTTGTTTATATTCATGTTTGGCCTAGTTCTTATTATTATTGTTATTTTTATTGATACATATGTAAATAAATGGTCAACTAAATTTAGAATTGTGCTAAATCACAGTGTTATCCTAATGTTATGGTTTTTAAAAAAAAATGTTTGTTTGCCATAACTGTCATAATGTATTGTCACCTTAAATTCTTGTATTTAGTATGTTATATCTAAGTGCGATTAGTTATTTTTTTGTAGAAAATATTGCATTGTATTTTCATGCTCTTGGCGATATGCACTGATTGCATTTGTCTGTAATTATATTTATTTACTTTTTTACTTCTATTTATCTCCCAAGATGGACACGTAGAAAGCTGTACTTTTATTTTCTCATAGGCCCCAGTGCCTACGAAAATAAACGACATTATTATTATTATTATTATACTAAAAAATATTGGAAAAAAGTGAATCACATTGCACCCATTACCGCACTGCGGGCATTTTAGAAACGCAATTAAAATGCGACCGTATTTAAAACAGAAATAAGCCTTCAATGGGATGAAATTGGCCCTCCTTTATTTGTTCAGCGTATTAAAACAACTTGTCTGTTTCCACACTATTTTATTTTTACCGACCATGGTTTCGGCAGCTTGTGCCATTGTCAAGGTGTCATTTTCGGCACAAGCTGCCGAAACCATGGTCGGTAAAAATAAAATAGTGTGGAAACAGACAAGTTATTTAATAAGCTGAATATCAAAGATTTCCACCGCATCACGCCGGACACTGTATCTTTTACTCCTTTATTTGGTTTAAATCCCTCGTATCGATAGGCAGATTTAGGGGGAGGGCACGGGGACAGGTGCCCCCATACTCGTAAAAATACACAAGATTTTGTAATTGGTAATCATTACGTTCGTTTTGTTTCGAGTATTGCGAAGCCTCAAGTATCGAATTTCAAACTAAATAAAGAGAATATTTCGCACAGTAATTGTTATACGTTGTTTTTTTATTTAAAATATGGGAAGACCGTTTGCCTGTTAAGACCCATGAAGTAAACCCTACCTCCCCTAGAAAAAAATCCGTGATGAAAATGCGTGAAAGTAGCAACATCGAAAACATGACTTTATTAAAACAAAAAATATATGCAGACATTCTAAATGGTACAACTTATGCAAAATTGTATTATTAATGATAGTAGCCCGTTACATGTGTACAAAGCATTTTTAATTAAATTTAATTGAAAAAATAAAAGCAGTCAACAGTAAAAACGAAATTTTCCAGGGAAATTTACAAAACTCCAGGTTAATACTACGTGATTACTACGATAGGTAAGAATTAAAAAATGGGTACCCGAAGTTACTTAAATACTTTTAAATTCTATTATACTTATGTATTTACAAGGACAAGGAATAGGTTAGTTAGCACAAATTGCATTTAAAATTTAAATTTATTCAATGCAAACCAAGACAAGCTTAGACCTCTTAAGTAGATGCTGACGTCAACTGGCACTCTATTCTTCGCTTTTTTCTAATCTCGCTTGAATCGGAAGTGCTAGCCATTTCGATTCTGCAGAATCGAAATGTTGTCTTGTTTGACATCCCACGTTGCGATGAGGCTGTAGAAATCCTACTAAGATGATGCACTTAAAATAACGACAAATACATTTTAGGCCAGTAAATGAACTGGCGAAATTATGTACGAAATGAATTTGAAATAAAAGATTTTGAAATACCCGGTTGAAGCAAAAATTCATGAATAAAACACTGAAAAAACACTTTGGGTATGAGATTCGTAGGTTTTTGCATGAGGCACAGAGCTCAGGGAAACATGTCTTTATAATCACCTATTAAAACTGGCTGAGGTCGGAAAGTTTCCTTCGTTTGATAAGGTATTGATAATCCTTATTTAAGCCAAGCGCTACCAGCTAGCAGGGTTCTCTGCTACCTGCTAGCATCCTGCGCCTTATCAGCGCTCAAAGCCTCGCCCCAAGGTCACCTCACTTGCGGCAGCGGGAACCAGAACGACGTCACACGGAGTTTTCCCGGCATTCATACTTACCCGTCGCGTTTTCGCGCGCTTGAAAATTTTCACTATTCATTCAATCGCGAAAAATAGATATCGCCATTTAAAAATCTAAAAGCGTGAAATACGCACTCCAATATTTCGATTCAGGCAATAAAAAAATAATAGGATACCTGGCTGGCCAACAGTACCAGCGATGGTTTCAGCGACGGAAAAAGGAAGTACCTAGTGATTTCCATTCCTGGAGCCATTGCGGAAAATGATTGTGTGAAACGGCCATTTTTTTCCTCATCATTGGTGCGATCGCTCGGAAGGGTCGGAAAAAATTATCCTAAGATTCACGCTTGACAACGAAGACTTAAAATTCTGGACAACAATGCTATAAAATTCATATCCTGGCACCTTTCATTCGACGGGAGTCCTAAATTAAATAAAATTCTCACTCAAAATAAAATTTATTATACCTACACTTAATAAACTCATCACATTAATTGTGTGAAAAATCCACCGAGAAAAAAGCATTCGCCTCGGCCGGGATTGGAACCCGAATCCCCCGATTTCCGGTCAAGTGCTTTCGTTAGTTTAACTACCGAGGCGTCATTCTCCTCCGTGGGAATTCAATTCAAAGTCAAGAGCGAACACCTCTATATGTCCATAGTTCGGACTTCGCTCTACGGCTGTGGGGTATAAATGGCGGTGCCGATTTTTTCTCAGTGAATTCTTCGCACAATTTGTTCATTGCGGGTGACTCCGTAAAGTTATCACCGTGGCTAGTCGCGGTATACTTGAATTTATCGCATTAATTTAAAAAAATTAATCCTTGGACTCAGCGAATCAGTTCTTTTCACGATCACGAGAAGGTCAGGGTAGGAGTATCTCACGTGAATTCAAATTTTTATCCATCTTAGCCGCATACTCTTCTCCGACTCCGAGGAACAACATCCTTGATGCGAACAGCTGTAGCCATATTTGCCCGCCCAAATAAATATTGTAAAAAATCGGCTCATCGAATTTCTCAATGCCTGATTTGCCTTTCAAATGAAGCAGTTATGGTGAGATTGCACCATGACCTCAAGATGCAATCGGTAAACCGCCTAATCTTCGCAATTCTGCCCCCCCCCCCCACACACCCCGATATACGCACCCTTTGTATGATCTTCATATCACGCAAGTTTCCTATCCCCAACTTTCTAAGAATTTCTCATTTTCATGTCAAACAAAATTAACCACCAAATTAGAATCCTCCATCACTTCCCTACGAATACTCACTTAAGAGTGCACGAAAAGGTCACATAATGACAGAAAACGCTTGCATGGAGCACAGATTTTTTATTCAAGATAAAACTATCAAATTTACACATTGAAATTGTCGGGACTTGGGCCGTTAAGTAGAGCTCTGTGGACCATACTAACGTTTTTCTGTCACTATGCTACCCATCAATAACCTGAAATTTTCAAGACGTAATGGCGTAAGGTTTAGACAAGTCGAGACAAAATACGACAGGTAGAGAGGAAGAAATGTGTCTTCTACACTATGTCTAGAATGTTGGTGACGACCTGTACAATTAGGGACTTAAGTTTTCTCCTTGTGAGACACTCATATGCCCTCACTGATTTTTACTATTTAGAATGGCGAATTAGTAAATTACAGAGAGATATGGCATTCATATTTTGACAACTTAGAGAACTTTTATACTGAAGACTGGATGTTTACACGGTAATCTCTTGTATGAATAAAATGGCATTCATTTTAAGTATTGAGAACTTTTCCGAGAAATAGACAATGTGAAAAACTCGGGATTGTAACCAGGTCAGCAGCTAGAATTTGACCAGAGTTTTGATGTCTCACTCACAGCCATAGTATTCAGGACTATCTTCAAGATCTATTCGTCCTGGCAGCATTCCAGCTACTAAACCTGGTCGCAGTCGGGAGAGGTTTTCAAGCATTAACTTGGTTTTCAAGGGCAATATCCTGAAGGAATAGTTATAGATAACTTCGGCCGTCACTGTTCCACTAGGCCATCCTTTTCAGTATATTATGGTATGGTATTTGGAGGAGGCGACCGACAGCTGAGGTCATTTGCGCCATGAGGGAAGGGTGTGGAAGAAAGGGTGGAGAGAAACCCGGCGTCGGCATTAGCCTGCTCTTAACGAAAGGCGCCAAGGGGACCACGGCTTAACGTCCCATCCGACGGACGGAGTGTTGCGCTTGAAATGTCCTCCACACAACATTCAAGCAGGGATCGGGCAGTCTCTGAAAATTCTCTCCCACTGCCGGGATTTGAATCCGAGCCCGCCGGGTGGGAAGCCAACACTCTAGCCACCAACCCAACCCGATCCCCCCCATCCTTTTCAGGTTTATCTTCAGGACTACCTTCAGGACCTTTCCGTACTGCCAGCATTCCAGCTCCCAACCCTGTGGCAGTCCCGAGAAATTTTCACGCATTTATTTGGTTTTCCAGTGAAATCCACTGAAGGAGTAATTTTCCAACTTCGGTATTAACCAATTAGATAACTTAAGCCGTCACTTTTCATGGAACAGTGGCGGATAGAGATGGGGGGCGCAGGCCCCCCCATTGTGGGGTCGCCCGTATTGCCAAACATTGCAGAACCACAATTGTAACTTTTTTATATCATAAATGGCATTGTCTTGTATTTTTATATAATACCTTAATTGAAAACTTCTTAAACTTTGCATTGAACTTCATTATTTTTTATTACGATAAAAGTAAAGGTAAATCAACGTATCTTTTGCGCCCCCCCTTGAGTTTTTTCTGTATCCTATACTGTCAAGGAATAACACAGTTCTGAAAAAATATACCTTGTACTTTTCCATAATATAATAATTTCACTGCCCAACCAGTTCAGCACTTTTGTCCCAGGAACTGAGAAGGAACAAATCACTTGCAAATGGCACATAAGAGCTGAAACCGGCTGGATAAGGAAACATCTGTGGTAAAGTACAAGGCTAATAGTTCAGTGCTCATGAAGGAGTCTCGACCTCCCGCAGAGGGCTACTAGGACCACTTCATCCCCCACAATTCACTCCGTCGATCCACTATGTCCTCCGCCCCGCTCGGATCGTCAGTGGAGATAGCGAAAAGAGAATAAAATACCATAACCTTCGCCGCCCAAAGGCAAGCGCTTTGCATTTGTGTTGTTTCATTCATTGCGACCGGGTTGCTACGGGGAGGCCTTTGGGGGGTAGGCGAGGAGGTGGGGAAGGGTAGAGACAAGGGTTGTGACACCACGGGGGGGGGGGGGGGGCAGGAGGGGTTCGGGTGTCATACGTCCCACCCCCTTTGTATTGGATTTTATTTTCGCTCGTTCATACGCAAACGCCATCATCATAAGTCAACAATCCGAACATTGGTCTGACGCAGCCCTCGACTCCAACCTTTCTCCAACATTATCATATTCACGTATTCCTTCTCTTTCACATCTGTAATGACTCTTCCTACGTTAACTCATTCTGGGCCTTCCTTTGCTGCTCTTCCCATCCACTTGTCCTTCAGCGATTGTCTTCATTGGGCCGTCATGCATCATTGTGTGGGCGACTAGCCATAAGTTGTCCCGTCTCCTTTTTACGGTTTTTAGGATGCTTCTCCTTTCCTCCCACTTTCTCAGGACTTCATCTACATAATACCCCGCAAGCCGCCTAAAAGGCGTGTGCCAGGGAGTGTTAGGACCAGTGGCGCAGCGAGGGGGGGTTTTGGTGGATAAACCCTCTCCCCCCCCCCCCCCCCCCCCCAGAGCTCAAAGAATTTTTTAAGGGTAATCCATGTCACTTAATTGGATTATTATTACTCATAGAATAGTGTTAGGATTAATCAAATTCCCCTCATAAAGCCGTAAAACTCGCCTTTCTGAACCATAAATCTTAAAATTTTTCTTGGGAGGGGATTTTGGGGGAAACCCCCCCCCCCCAGAGCTCAGAGAATTTTTTAAGGTTAATCCATTTTACTTAATTGGATTAGTATTACTCATAGAATAGTGTTAGGATTAATCAAATTCCCCTCATAAAGCCGTAAAACTCGCCATTTCGAACCATTTATAAAAAAAAAATTCTGGAGGAGGGCCCCCACAACTCCCGCTTACCCTGGCGGGTATGCAATACTCCCAAGCTAACTCCCCACCCCACACTCCTAAGTATTATTTGCGCCTAAAACCCCCTCTACCCTTAATTCTTAGCTGCGCCCCTGGTTAGGACACCAGCCGTTCTTACATAAAAAGGAAGTGCTCCAAGGAAGTTACGACTAGCATTTATTAATGTCCTATATGGTTCGGGGAAAAAACGAATTCCCATATCTATCCGTTCGGCGAACATCTCTCTTAATTTATCGCTTCTTCTGACTTCCTCATGGCTGACTCGATCCATCCATTTCATCTTCATCATTTTTCTTCAGAACCACATTCCAAAGGCTTGCACGCTTTAACTATTGCTTATGCTCCCCACTATGTACCTCGCTGCCATAAAGAACTAAGCTTAAGTAGCATCTGATGAATTATTACCTTAAATTGCGGTTAAATGAAGGATGTACGAAAGCCGGCGTAAAACTCATGCCTTTAAAAGGGTAAGAACCATATCGATATGTAAAAATGTCTAATTATTGATGATTTTTGACAATATTTGTTTGTGCATGCTTTAGAGAAGACTGCCGGTATATGAAGAAGGCCACTGACATTTCAAGTCGCTCATTATAAAAATTTCAATAACCCTTCCAGTAACTATTCAATTTCCCAAGCTAGTTAGATAAGGGGACAATGCTATCTATTATCTCTATTTTACATGGGACTCGCGCTAATTGCCTGCGTCATACAATACATACACACGGCCATTCACTAGCGTAATTCCATTTTTTAATTCAAACAGTTTAAGTAGTATAAGTAGTTCGCGTGGGTTCTCACAACGGAAAAACACTATCGGATATGCTTATGCTGCACTCTTCAAGGAGGTTTTTGATATGTATTATTATTGGAAAAAAAAGAAAGATATTTCTTACGCTAAGCATAAAGTACAAGTTTTGGTTAAAAGCATCCAATTAAAATCTTCCTTCTTCTAAAAAGAACTTCCAAATAGTAGGCTTGATGTCTATACGTCGATGCTCTCTTCGTATCATTCATAATTTCACTTAATTAAAGCCTGAGACATGCTATAAGACTGAGATTTGGAATTCAGACGCTGCCACATGATTTTTTCTTGCATTTTTTTGCAAGCGAATAATGACAGCGCGTCGCGATCGATGACAGAGAGAGGAAAGCCCACTCATCGACTACCTACTCCACTCTCTCAAAGGAGATGCTCTCTCCGGATAACAGCGGGAAGAGGACTGACTGTCTGTCACCATTACAAGCTTACCGAAGTCGGAGAGACTCGTTGCAGTTCCAGGCGACGAATATTTGTCCAAATAAAAAATATTTTACACAAATCAGGCTAGGAGCCACTAGAGACATCTACATCTACATAATACCCCGCGAGTCGCCTAAAAGGCGTGTGGCAGGGGGTGTTAGGACACCAGCCGTTTACAGCTAAAAAAAATGAAGTGCTCTAACGAGGTTGGGACTAGCGTTTATTAAAGTCCTTTATAATAGAACGTAGGTTTCCGCGGCGATGGTTTGATCTCTGCATTTATTTAGGGTTTTCTTCCGCGTCAGCTTGTTTGTGGACAACAGTTTCGCTGGCTATCCTGCCAGCGAAATATAGTGTGGTTCTAATATTATGTTCTCTGTGTCGCTCTTAAAGATATCCATTCTCAATTGTTCAAAGACCACGAGGCAACATGCGAGGATTACATTGCTAAAACTACTAAGAACAGACATCTTTAAGAGCGACACGGAGAACATTATCCGCCTCAGTACATTTATAGGCCCGACAGAAACGATAAATGAAGAGGCATATTTTCCCGAACAAAAAGGATTATGAATTCGTATTTCCTCCGAGAGTAATATTAATAATAAATTCCAAATTAAATAATAAATTAAAACTTAAATAATCCGACTTTAATAAATTCCAAGTGAAACTCAGTGCGCGAACCTCCGGTTCTATTTTTCTCTTTCTTCCCTTATTTTTGTTTGCTAGCCACTAGTGCCCTCACACCCTCCGCTAAACGCCTATTGGGGCAGCTTGCGGAACAGTCCGTAAATGTAGACCTAAGAGTGAGGCAGCAAAATGATCACAATTTCTACGCCAAAATACTTTATTCGCCATTTCGGGCTCTAAACGCGGTTACTTTAATCTCGCGATGTGGGAATGGGACTAATTTCACTGGTCGGATAAAGTGGGGTGAGGTACCGAAGAGTCCCTAACGAAACAGATACGACGGCTTTTGTGTACTACATCAAATTATTGGATCAACATTATGATGGCTAAATTCTAACAACACGCATCTAAAAATTGGGCCGGTCTGAGTTAATACTGATAGTTAACAATGAAATCCAAGCAAAAAAACAATTCTTTGTTTACAAATGTATGCTTCTTTTTCCTTTATATGTATTTTTGTTTTTTTTTTTCAATTAAATTTATATACAATTTAAAAAAATAAATAGTTTTTTCGCTCTCCTGAAAAGTTGCTATTTTTTAGATAAGTGTTGTTAGAACTTAGCCATCGATTTATAAGTTTTGATGGATTTATTAAAATTACGAGAAGATTTCGTCAATACTTTGCTGATACATTCATCACATTGCAGAGGAAATCAACTTTGCATACTTCTGCTACCTTTACATTACTGTTTCAACATTCCCACTAACATCGAACGCAGACATTGGCCTTAGGAATGCATTTTTATCCGCTTTTCTCTTTACCTAATATGTTTGCTCATTCATATAAATTCATATTCATAGGTTTAGCGTGAATATCCCACGCACCCAGATTTTCTTCATTACGATGCGTATATATTAATGCACTCACTTCCGATAGAATAGGTATCATTATAAGTACTCTTATGGATAAATAATACATCTACAATGATTTTTGACATCGTGCGAATTGGAATGTACAAAACCCAAACCTTTCATACCTACTTGGCGTCATTGTATAACCAGTGCGACAATACACAAGCGAAATTTAGAGGAATTTACGGATATAGTGCTTCGTATAGGCGATTTACGTTGATAACAATCATGACCTATATAATTAATGAATTCATCACCTTCTGGAAAATTTCAGTGAATTTGTAATTTTAAGTCAACTTCCTTTCATACAGGATGAGTAACAATACATTTTACGGGCAATGACCACTTGCCAGAGTTCCTAAGTTTCAACAACAGCGTAAGCCTCACAGGATATCCATTATTTGAAGACATAACTACGTAAAATCGGTCTGAACATTATGCATTTTAATGTGTTAACTATGTTACAATGAGCATAATTTACTGTATTGGTTGTAACTCAATTTGCATTTATATTTTATCCTTCAACAGGAGGAGGGGTCGAGGTCGGATCCACAGTTTTTTCTGGGGAGCACAAGGCCCTAACAGGCAAACGGTGTTTTTTATATTCGAGATTAAAAACAACATACAACAATTACTACGTGAAATATTCCCCCCATTTTAATATGAAATTTATTAATATGAACTTGAATGATTAAGGCTCCGTAACATAGGTACACAACAAAACGAACGTAATGATAGTCGTATTACAAATCTTGTATGTATATTATTTAAAGGGTCTGATAGGCACGCGCCCCCTCCCTATTACGGGAGGTGGGTAGGGATGGCTACACGAAAAATCGTTGACAAGACGCGTCGGAAACAGTAAAAGTCACTAAGTAAGCCACATATTTCACCACAAAAATAGATGAGACTTTGTGGCCGGGGAGAATCAAAATAAAGCCTTCGAGTACCCAAAATCAGAGAGCAAGTTGAAGAGGAGAGGGATAGCGGATTTTTATCTATTGGCCATTCTATTTTTTACTTTAGTAAGACGATCACAGACAACCCAGGAGTGAGCACTACCATTTAAAAAATCAAACAACGTACGTTTATTCCAGGTTAAAGAAAGTTGCATCAAAGGTGCGTCGGTTCTATTTGAAGGGATGATCGGACCAGCGTGACTCACATCAAAACGGAAATTACAAGCGGATTTTTCCCGGAAAGTCCCGACAAGGAAAAAACCCAACGCCCCATTGCGCGCTTACACACAATATTTCACCCAGAAGACTTTCCTGGTCATATTTATGAACCGGATATTGCTAACATATGTTCGAGACTTTTATTATTTTGCTTACATTCACCGAATCATTAATTTGTTCCTGGTCCCAATGAATTTTGTACCACTAAAAAGGTAATTCGAAACAAAAGAAATTATGACACACTGAAATGGAGAGAGCAAAATTATGGACAGCTTACACTGCTATCGTCCCCGAGGAAAGAGTGCCTGACAAATTTTCGATGGTCTTGAAAATACACTACGCAAGGGCCTCCCCAGGATCATCTAGGGGGGCCAAGCCATAGTCTAAGGGTCAGCCATGCCGTGGTCTAGGTGGGCAAGCTAAGTTGTGACATGTTAGCATGGAAAAGGTGAACGAAACCAACATTTTAAGATAATTATAACAGCGCTTTATTAGTTTTAGTTAGAAATTATTTCCTTGAGAAAAGTAGTATTTTAGTTACGTATCTTATACATATCAATTTTCGTGGGTTTAAAGTTAAAAATAGGCAATTCGTAAAGTAAAAAATTTGTTGAATACCTACGTTTCAATTAAAGACTGATTTTGCTTAAAGACTTTCGCGATTTTTGCTTCTATGGGGGAGAGGGGGATGGAGCTGCTATGACACTACGCACATTTCCATCTCTCTTTTTAATTAATGACTGGAGTCCCACTCGTTTGCAGTGGCGCCGACTCCATGGGGCCTGAGGGATCCCAAGCCCCCTCGAAAATTCCTTATGGGTGTGGGGAAAAAATGTGTCAGGCTTGTCGATTTTCCCAGGAGTGTACAGATATCGAGATTCGAGTTATCAGGGTTCTAATGTTGATCATATGACTCTTAAAATGCTTAAAAAACTTAAAACTTACCACTTGTAAAATTTCCCGGGGCAAGATCCCCGGTTTGGCCCCCCCCCCAATATTTTTTGTAAGTCGGTATCCCTGCTCTTTTGTCCTTCGCTTTTGCGACGACTTGAAGTATAGCATGTAGATGTTGATGAAGTTAGATATGATGGTATGTTCTCCCCAGAGCATTTTCAATACTTGGGGCGCACCGCTTACACGAAGACTTACAAGATTGGAGCCGACGTCGCACCGACCGCTCACCGTCACAAATCAACCGAGGCGGATTCGAACCCTTGGGCGCAATTAGCTTCCCACTAGGAGGTCAATCCCAGATAATGTTTTCTTTTAATCTGAGGGGACGGAGAGGAGACAAAAGAATAACCCCCTGGGGTGTCGGCGGGATTGACGAGGAGGCGAGGTCAACGACTGCGAATTGAAGAGAATTCAGCGAATTGTCACCGGGGAATTTATTTGGCGGACGAAGCTGACTCGGTTCACGACGAGAAATGGCCAGCGTCTTAATTTCTTAAATTCGAACGCTAACCAAAGCGGATGCTATTTCGTGAATATTTCAATATAAACCCTCCCAATAGCTTTACTGACCTTGGTTCAAAAAATGTTTACATCTCAAAGTATTTTTTATGAATTTGATTTAAAACTCTCAGTGCCAACGAAATTTGGTGGTACTTGCAAAAAAAAAGCCAACGTAAATTTAAGAATTTTGTAGCACCTAATGAAAAAATATAATATGTAGTTAATGTTTTACATATCAAAGTAATGTACTTTTATTTCACTAAAGTGGAATAATTTTTTGGCTATAATATTCTAGCATATTGGATAAAGGATAAAACAAAATGTATTATCTTAATTGGATATTAAATACGGTCTACGCTCGAGACCATACATCAGAACTTTTTGACCGTGGAGCAAAAGCCCGTACACATCGGCCCGTGGCACTACGAGGGATAAAAATGCGGAATAATTTTCGAGGTCTTAGGCCAATAGACAGGTAGAGTGAAATGAATTTATAACGAACGCCAGTGTAACGAAATATTCAGTATAACGAAATTATTTTCCGTCCCGCATAACGTTCTTGTGTTACGTACTTCCTGTAAAACGAAATTTCAGTATAACGAAAGTATTTCGGCGGTCCATAGGATTTCGTTACAAAGACCTTTCATTGTAAATTAACTGACGCAAGATCTGTGAGTGCAGAGTAATTATTAGAGAAGTGCAAATTTAAATAATATACATTGAATAATCTACAAGCTTTTTGGCCGAATTATGTTTTTATTTTCGAGGGATTCCACTTATGAAAGCAGTGAGTATCCAAAGGGTTGGGGACCAAAAAAGGATCGAAGACCACACGTTGGGTTACTGTCACGTGACAAATCCTCATCAGGCAAATGTCAGGGCAATTTAGAGGGCTTTGACAACAAAATACTTGTAAACATTTACCTACATTCGAAAAATATCACAGAGAGAAAATGTCTTGATGCTTCATGAGAAAATACTATCAGACAGCAATAGTGAGTAGGATAAAATCCCGTGAGTAACAAGAACAGGCTTTTAAACCGTAACATACGCATTCAAATTTAGAATTTTCCGTCCCAAATCCCTATCCCCATCATCAATGTAATACAAATGTGTCGAAAACTTTTATTTAGAACCGAACCGAGCCTAATCTTTTCATTACAACTTTTTCATAAAAAAAAGAATCTCTATAATTTTCAAAGATATCAAGAGCGAACGAAAAAAACCACGCTGAAAACCCTAATTCCAGTCCAAATGAAATATAAAACTTAAATAAAAGTTAGAGCAATAAAAAATAGGGATCGGCGAGTACTCGAAAATTCGAGTCGAGTCGAGTAGTTGGTACTCGACTCGAGTGATTCGAATAGCAATACAAATGTCGAGTCGAGTAGTTTCGGTTATAGAGCTGCCGTGGCCAGTAAGTTCAGAAATCTGCCGACAGGAAGCACTATCATGAAACATTATTACAATGATGCAAATGCTTTTACTCAGGGCTGTTTCCGGTAGTTATAAATAAATATTAAATAGTCTGATAAATATATTTATCAATTAAATTGACCACACGTGAATTTTCATTCACCTCCTAATACTGGCATAATTACCATCAACATTCCTCATCACCTTTTCCTTTTTACATCAAGCTAAGTATTCAGAAAAGAAAATTCACAAAGGGATTTGAAAATGAGAATAAGTTGTGGCATATGTATTATCATATAGCCAGATCCAGAAATGACCAAACTCGACTCGACTCGATACTCGCGAGTAGATTTCAACTCGACTCGAGATTAAAAAAAAGCACTACTCGCACATCTCTAATAAAAAATTAATACCATTTTCATTAAAAAAATATTCACAGCGGGAGGGAAATTTTCTCGCATGATTTATTACCACATATGACTTCGTACGTACGCAAAACAAGGGAATGCACGATTACGCGATAGGGAGTTAAATCGGTCATATAGGCTCAACTTCTAATCTTTAGGTATCAAGTAAATCCCAATTCCCTGGCAAAATCGACGGAATAGGAGCTTTAGGAAGTGGTCCTTTATCAAAGTATGATCACGACTATACTTTACTCTTCTAAACACGGCAAGTGTTAAATCATTCCCTGTCACACGTCTCGCACCCAACGATATTGTATGCACCCATGTTATTTCGCAAGGAAGAGCTTCGGCGCTTGAATTACAGCCACGTGAAACCCAAATCAATCGCTAGAATCAGTTTCGATTCACGTGAGAAGGGCTCCGTGAGAACAAATGAATGGCGGCTGCCTACCTCCACTCCGTTCCAAAAAGATTCCTTTCGTTTTCAGCTATTCTCGCCACCATTGTCTCCATTGGCTCGCTGTCAAGTACCTAATATTACCACGCATCACGTGTGCTTCCACGAAAAAAAACCTTCGGTCTACTTAAGCCTGAATCACGCCAGCATTTTTTTCCGTCCCTCGGACTTAAGTCGATAGGTTTTTAGGGACCAAAAGAGTGATTGCTCGATCCAGAGGCGTAACTATGGGGGGGTGAGGGGATAGATCTCCCCCCAAAAGCCTCAGAGAAATTAAAAAATATTTAAAACTATTATCTGGTTAGGACATATAATAACTACACCTGATTAAAGTTAAAGATTATTTATTAATGATGTAAAATGTATTAGCAGGAATATCATTCTCCAAAAATTTCCCCGTTGCATGGGGTGGGGTTGCCCCCGCCCACTAGCCTCCCTCCCCCCCCCGCCCCCCCTAAAGCATATTCCTAGTTACGCCACTGGCTCGATCCATCATTTCCTGAATCACACGGTCATTCCGACCGACCACCGCGCCTTACTTAGCGGTTTGTTTTATGCGTAAATTTTTCATACTACCACGTGCAATGGTTCCTGAAACATCGAATTAATACATCGAATCCAGTGCCTAGACCTGGTCATCACTGCCCAAATCAAAAGCAGATTGCTAAGTTGGACTGTTAGCAAGAGAGAGAACAGGGTTTAATACACAAACGCATTGCATAGAGGAGGCAGTAGCTCGTCCCATTGAAGCTTCATTTTTGTAGCCACTTCGGGGCCATTTTAATGGATTTCCAAAAATGTCCGTAACGGACGATTATGTGGTAGCGGTCTATTTAACCCCATTATTAACTGTGAAATGAACAGCATGAAACTGAAAAGCATGAAAGTTAAGAATTTCATGGATCACAAAACATCACGACTATGAACATCGGCAAACAGCCCTGATTGTAGCTTATTTATACATGACATTCGGATCACTCTGCCCGTCAGCGACGCGAGTGGTAAATTTTGTAAAGCCATTTAAATGCGCGGAGGGAACATCTAGAGGCAGATTGGATAGTTCTCTATTCTAATATTCGTGGTCATGATGGGAGTAGTTACTTTTTCACAGGAAAGATGACCACTGAGGCGACCACGATTATGTTCGGCAGACTCAAGTGTTACAGGATACGAGAAGATCAAATGCAGCACCAGACGATTACAGGACGGGTTTATTATACCAATACCGTTTGCAATCCACTATGGTCAAAGAAAAAATTTGCACACTCCGGATTCAAATGCTGGAGCATCATCATCAGGTGCTATATTTCAAATGATCAGCAGTAAGAAGTATCGCAATCCCTCCCATCTGTGTTGCTAACGTATAAAAGGTCGCGATACTTCTTAATGCTTGTTATTTGAAATATACTTAGCACCTGATGATGATGCTCCACCATTGAAATCCGGATTGTGCAAGTTACTGGTATAATAAATGGAATTCCACAAAGTGAGCATATTACCATTTCATTCATTTAGGGCAGGCAAGGCAGGTGAGGCAAGGAGCCCACAAAATGAGAGGTAGGGCGATTGGTACTCACGTCCGCTTGGATGACGGTGGTGGTGGGCGAGTAGAGGTTGCTGTTGGAGGAGGAGCATGGCTGGAAGGCGCCGCCCGACGCCACCGACGCCTCCTCCTCCTTCTTGATGTGCTGCGGCAGCATCACACCGCCTCCGCCGCCCTCCTCCGACATCATGGATACCTAAAACAAGAGAGAAACGCAAGCCGTGAATACATCTCATCAAGATCTGAAGAATACCACTGAACTGAATTACTACATAACTGACGATTTCAGTCTGGAAAGTGTGATACCTTTCCACTATGGAAAATGAAATAATTAACTTTGT
Source organism: Ischnura elegans (assembly GCF_921293095.1). Classification (NCBI taxonomy): domain Eukaryota; kingdom Metazoa; phylum Arthropoda; class Insecta; order Odonata; family Coenagrionidae; genus Ischnura; species Ischnura elegans. Next base: position 12,449,007 of record NC_060256.1, read on the forward strand.
AAGGTTCACTTATGTATTTGAAAAGGCACGACCAGGGTTTCGTAAAATAGTTCCTTGACGATGCAAGTATGTTATGAAACCCGGGTCAAGAAGCTCTTTCAAATGTATTAGTGAACCTAACAAAGTTTATTCTTTCGTGGACTACTGCAGTTGACGCCTTTTAACCAACGACGGGTCGTAGGGGTGATTTCGAAAAAAAATAGAAAAATATTCACATTTTCTGTGTTTTTTCGTATAGAGCTACGAAATTTTCACAATACCATACTTTGGCAGTCTTAAATCTAAACGGATTGATCAGACGCCAATCTAACGTCGCGACGGCGGAGGAAAAAGGCGAGCCAGTATTCAGAAATGGTTTCGTTCCCGTAGAAATCGAATCTATACTCTAATCTTCAGTCATGCATATAAATTCCCTTGTAAAGAAATATATAGAAAACTTAAGAACTCATGACGATAAAAGGAGTAGAGAGGAAGCTGTGAGGATTTACATCAGAAAAAAAATGACAAGCATGCGAACAATCGTTACAATTAAAACACTTAGGATAAAATAAGGCTTTCGAAAACAAAAAATAATGTAACAATCGAAGCTTGCAGAAGTCAAGGAAAATCGGCGACAGATTGGTTGCACTTGTAAGCGATCGAAGAGGCTTTTTTGTTACGTGAACGGAAATTTTTCACTCGACTTCAAACACAATCCTCATACACCAAACATGCAAAAGAAATCCTTAATCTTTTCCATAGAAACACTTTGATTTAAGGTCATCAATATGTTTCAAACTTACTTTTCCCCAGTAGAGAAATATTACAGAACGGTAGATCGATGTCATCCATCGAAGTCCAGCAATACAACAACGGTGGTATCAAGACACACACTAATTAAGGTGGCAGTCCGGGGATGGAAATCGATATCATTGAAAAATGACACGCTCACATATTCTTCCCAGAGGATCACTGCGTTACTGAAATAACAGCATTCTCTCCGGTCCCAGGATCCACATTAAAAACACAACAGTAGGTTAAGGAATTAGAACAACACCACAGAACCAACACAAGAAGAGCGTAGTGTTCACCACCTTAAGACTCTTCCATGTTCGGATGCCTCACTCTAAATGAGATTCTTTACTATCATAATTAGCCGTGAAAGTGGACTCAAAAGATTAAAACATAAGAGATCGTGTCCAAATTGAGAACTCCGATGATTCTACAACAGAGCACACACAAAAAGATAAGGCTCCAAACTAGAATGGAACTTGGACAGGCACTTCTGCGCTGAAGATAAGGAGTGTCATAAACTGGAAAAGGGGACCAATCAAAAGCCTTGATCATATAATATCGAACGTTAACAACATAAACTGGGATGAGTCAATGACATAAACCCTCGTAAAATCGAAATTGGGTGGACTAGTGATTAGGATGAGGAAATCAATCAAAAACAGAATTCTGTGTATATACCCCGAGACTTTGAGGAATTGGTATTGGATTCCTGAATCCCTGAAGACGATGGGCGAGTTGTCCATCGAAACGTTGGAAGGAGAAATGGAGGACCTAACCCGGTGCGAAACCCGAGAAAACTTCACTGCAATTGTTCGCCGGGAAAAAACAAAAAATTATAATTAAGATAAATATTTTGCCGAACGAGTAGGTATGAGAATTCGTTTTTCCCCCGAACATTTAAGGACTTTAATGAATGCTGAATTGCTTAATGAATTTCGTGAGATGCTTTAATGAATTTCGTGAGATGACGAAATTACGCCCGAATGAAATTTCGGAGAGAAATAATCTGAAATATAACAGTACATGATGATTTAAAATAAGAATGTTTCGGAATGCAAAAAGATGACTGACTCTGAGTGCTTTAATAAATCTATAGTGCGAATGCGCACCAAGGATGAAATACGCCACGAAAAATTCATTTGGCTTAGACGGGATTCTAACACGGATCTCCTGATTGCCGATAAAATATGCATGCTACCATTTACACCACCATACTGAACGGCATATCATACCCAACCGGTAGTCGGGATATCAGGGGTTCGAATCCCGGCTTAGCTAAACGATTTTTCCTCGGCGAATTTCAGCCTTAGTACCCAATGAGATTGTTTACAAATTATTTTAAAATTTCGATCTTGATACAGTTCGAAAAATAAAGAGACTAGCATGATTCCGTTTTTAAATCAGTCGCCCACCTCTCCAGCTATTCGCGGAGAAAATTCATCGAGGTTGACCCTTCCACAGACACGTTGCTGACGTCACGAACTCATGCCAACCACATCTCAGTTACTTCTCCATCGTTTGCGAGGGTTGCGAGAATTTCACTACCATTTACACTCATATGGGCGACTCCTTTCCTCAATGAAAGGTTCTCCCTGCACAAGTAAATAAACCAGACCTGTAATGACATCACCAATTCATGAAAATTAGGAGGCAATTCTCGATAATTCTTATTTCTAACTTACGAGAGAATGGTTTAAATGGGATGGTTATTTTCGTTGCAACTAATCCTTTTCCTTCCATTTACCGCTTTGTACATTTATTTTAATAATTGTAATTGTGGGTGTTATTAAAATGACCCCATTGAGTGCTCTCAAAAGTGCAAAATCGGGTTAGTGGAATGACCCGATGGAAAGTGCAATTACTGCTGTTTTCGGGAAGATATACATACATTAAATGAAATAAATCACAAATATCTTATTTGCAATAAAAATATTTCTTAGAGATAGCATAGAGTAAGAAGTACTTACTCTATCGTGATGGTTATGTTAAAAAATTTTTAACCGAATTTCAGCTATGAATCTCTGAGGAATAGCATTACATGATGATTTTAAACAAGACTATTTCCGAATGCAAAAAAAGTGTCTAGTCACGATAATAAACAAAGCGCATAAGTTTCACTGCCACCGTTCTGACCTTGGACCTGAGAGATTTCATGGCAACACGATTAGATACGCTATGCCGGTAATCGTCCATAAATATTCACTTGAATAAGCTTGGCTAGGAGATAAAGCTTGATTTTGAGAAAAAAATCAGTCGATTTTTTCCCGTTCTTTTATTAGCAATTATGTAAGGACAAGGATTCGAGAAAGCAAAGGCTTGAAATTAGAGCTACAATATTCATCTTATTTCTACAGCAATCCAAAATATAGTGCCTTCTAATGTAACACGTAGATAGAGAATAAGCTGACAGAATTCCTACACTTATAAAGGTAGAGGTAAATTCGAGATAAATGATACTACGATTTTCCATTATCATTAAAGTGATTCATTCCAATTAGATAAAAATCACCTCAAAGATACTTAAACTTCATCGGGGCCTTATCACAATATGATACGAAAAATATAACTCCAAGTCACATTATCACCTGGCTGGATAAGATGATTTGCGATAAAAAAAGATTTAAAGCAGTTAACAATAGCCTCATTAATATAATACCGTGACACCGAGTCGTTGGGTAATAGGGTTACCGGCTATAATATGAATGACCTCGACTTAAATTAGGTCGTTGCATACGCATTTGGGTTGTTCCATCAGACCCATAATCCCCCCGCATAAGAATTTTCTCCACTGCGCGATATAGGGCTCCGGGGATCAATTATGCATGAGATCTTGAGGACATGCTCTAATTTCGAGCGCATGATTAAATACGTGTCATCGATAGCATGCATAATCGGGTGGTTGTGCGAAAAGCGAAAATTCTAACCTCAAAAATATGAAAAAAAAAAGATCCTATGGCGAGCGATTCGATAGCCAAACCATTCCCCCAACATTAATAAGCAATGGTGTTTGAAAGAAAATAAGTGAAAGGTCCACGTCCATTTGATCTTGAGAGCATAAACATCCGGCAAAGCATAGCAAAAATAATATTTTCCTTGGCTGAGTCCCCGTGTGTTGTGTTAAGGGTGCCAGCGTCATCATCGAATGTTGGGATCCTCAACATAGTCCAGGAAATGAAGCTAAAAAAAGGGTAAAACTTTGCAATTTTTGCAAACTGAATTTATTTGCAAAAAAATTATGGATTAGGCTAATCTTGCCCTCTACTTCAAAATAGATACAATATTCCGATGGGCGCTTTTTATTTTTAAGGGGTGAAAACTACCGCTAAATGCTAAAACTTCATTTTAAGCTTATCATGGGTAAAATTGCGCTTGGATTAGTTTAAAAATTACTATTTTATGCTGTGAAACATAATTTCAGAGTATTTCAACCCTTAAAAATAAAACCTTATTAGGAGTTAATGTAATAAAAAATGTCTACCCCCGCAGTAAAAACGCAAGTCGGCATCATATAGAGTTTGATCCATGGTCCATCCCTTACCTACTGTCAAATTTTCAAGTAAATTGATGAAGTTAGAAAGAAAAAATAGCAAACAAAAGTGCTTCATTTCCTTGGGCTAACGATGATGTGGCGATAACCCATACCTTCGAATAAAAAAGGGTAAAAAAATGCCAGTTTGGCATTTAAAAAAATGAAAACAATTTTAAAAAGATATTGGAAATGAAAAAAATCAATAATAAATACTCAAATTTCAGAATACAAAAATGTATTCAGCTACAATTTATAATATGTCACTATTAGTTAATAAAAATTTTTATTGTTCAATTCTCAAATTGTTATACTTGATTCATTTTTCACACAAACCACATTTAACACCGCAAACTCAAACATATGCGCTAAAATTCACCGTCTAAGAGAACTGACTTGTTAGGGTGGTCATTCGACACACCGGTACGGCATTATCAAACGCGCCATCAACGCGGTCATGAAATCGTGAGTTACGACCAAAACTATTTTAAATTTACTTTGTACTTCAAGATATCTTTGATATCCACCACGTCCTTCTCTGGCTTATAGTGTTCTACAAATCTCTTTCTTGCCCTATTCATCGGTACACCTCGTTTCCTCCATTTTATATTCATCTTATTTCTCAGGCAATCCCAAATACATTACCTTCAACTGTAGTAGGCGGGCAGACAAAAAGCTGACATGAACCTCACGGTGAGACAAGCAAGTCCTGTAACATCCTTCAATGCTTTAAACGGCCAAATTAGAACAACTCTACCCAGGTTTGCGAGTGGGTCACTGGGACGATTAAGACCTCAGAATGGATTGTCTGGCAGTGTTCACACCCCCGAGAACAAAACGATTACGAGCGTGGTCGGGATGGCTCAAGTAAAAAAAAAAAGAGCGGAGACAAGCGTGGAAGGGGTAGGGGGTTGGAAGAAGCACGCCCCGGAGAGAGGCACGCTTGGTCCCCTTTGAATGAGACACGCCTCGACGAGCATTTCCACGTGCGTGACTTTCCCACGCGCCGACGCCGTGACCACGGTCCGTGCACGGAGGATACGCGCGACAAAACCCCGGCCACGACCATGCTCCGCTGCGGAAAATCACGAAACACCACAACCCGCCCTCCCCTCTTCCTATGGGCACCGACAACTCCACTCTTGATTTTTTCCCAGTGGCGTAAGAAAGGAATTGTGACAAACTGACATCACTCGACAGTCTTCAGCCGGATTAGACCTGCATCACACGATCATTTCCTTCCGTCCCTCAGAGCGGTAGCTCCAACGATAGGTTTTCAGGGATCAAAAGAGTGATCGCTCGACCCATCATTTTCTGAATCACACGGTCATTCCCACCATCCCTTTTACCATCGATTATTCCGTTACTTTCCGTACTTACAAATGTCCTTCAATTATTTCTTCATGTCTCTGCGTAACAAAAGATTTTTTATTTATGCATAGGCTTGGAAAACTCAATAAATAACTTATAATTATCATTATAACAACAGCCAAAAGGGACGTACCAAGTGATGGAAAAAGGGATGGGATTCCCATCCCTGGAGCCTTTCCGGAAAATTATTGAGTGAAACGGTCATTTTCCGCCATCATTGGAGCGATCGCTGAAGCTGTCCCTTGGAAAGCATGGTAAAACTGATCGTGTGATTCAGGCTTTATCATGGACAGGTATCTAACCTCCTTCTCGATTGGTCTTTTTTGGGCAAATTACTCCATTAATACCCCTAATAGACTATCACTCTGAAATGTTCAGTATACATGATGAAGTCGAGCATTATCAAACATATGCCTGGAACTCAATTTTGGAAATTTTACCTTTTCATTATTCTGTCTCTCAATAATTCAGTCAAATTATTATCAGATGTATTTTTTTTGATAGTTGAGATACAGGCAAATGTTGAACAGAGTCTACTCTTATTACCCTGAAAAATAGCACACATTTATAACCAAAATGAAGTCCTTTACGATAAATAGCATCAACGCCTTAGGTGAGCCCACCTCTAAGCATTTATTTAAGCCGTGAATGTTAAGGGGTTAGCTCACAACTGTTTACAGTAACCCTAAATACAGGGGTATACCACATTAAAAATCAGACGTTCCTATTTAAACAACAGCTTTAAATAGCGATTCTTCATATTGGTTTAACTATTACTTATATTTCTTTTTTCTACCAGGCCTACTAAAAGGCAACGCTGAGTATTTAGTCATCAATGAAGCGAAAAGACAGCTGGGTTGCAGAAGCATTCAAGTTCCCTATTGACTTATCGTGCCCAAATGAAGATAGGTGTGCATGTAGTTTTCAACATTATAAAAATTCAATCTATAAATACAAAAACTAATCATTTTATCCCGTTCATGGATAAGTAATAAATTAAAACGGCAAATTCATACTTTTAACGTGCGTCTTTATTGAAATCAATTTTTTAAATGCGTAATTTCCCATTTTCATCACGGGCAGCAGTCGGAAGCAAGCTATTTGATGAATTTACCTCGGAAAATATAATTAATACCACGACAATTTCTATTCCGTGTCCATCGGACGGTTAACGGTCCAACTACTTTCTCATAAATATATTCTACATGTGAAAGTGAGTAATTAAAATTTCCACATAGAGACATGAGACTTCTTGATAAAACTACCCTATAACAACAATTGACATCATCACGTAGAAACAGTAGTGCAGCATTTCATTAGCTATATTAAAGCATTTCATCTGCCATTCACCTCGTTATTCCGAATCTATTAAACCATGTACGATCAGCGATATTTTAATTACAGTGAAGGAATAAAAACGAAATTTATCCTATTTACCTACTTCCATCAAATACTCATCAAATCTCATCAAAGGACTCATTGCATATACTTAATGTCACTTTGAAAGATTCCATATCTGGAGTTATTATCTCAAATCATTCACAATTGGTGTAAATAGTATACTATATTGATAGGCTAAGGTACAGCTGAACCCAAACTAAGCCAATGGACGGTAATTATGGGCGTGGGCAAGAGTCTACCGTTCGATAAGAATAGACTTATAATTAGCAATAAAACACAATTCGTTACTTCAACGATATATTTCAAAAATATCGACTGGTTTTTGCTTCTACGCCCTATCAAGTGAAGTTTTAAAAGAAATTTAAAAAAATGTACTTGTATTTGAATTATTGAATTGAATATATGAATTGAATTTGCATTAAATGCTGAAGTCATCGTTGGGAAGACGTATAAAAGAAAGCAAGGCTATGCTGGAGCAAGTATTCGATAAGTTTTTAGTGCTTAAATGCACTCCTATCAAGTGAATTTTGAAAAGAATTTTTTTTAAATGTACTTGATTAGGTAACCGCCGAATCCGGTTGGTATTTTTATTATATTGTGGAAGTAAAGAAGAGTCTTTTATCGCTAATATGGAACCCTTCCACCACGTACAAGCTTAAAGTTTCGATTTAATTCGACTGACAATTAATCTCAAAGGCGGCTTTCGTCCTTCTTTTGCCCATTCATGGAAAAACTTCTTTCGCAGTCACCACTTTCTCGCTATTCCTAAGCACTTTTTTCAATTCACAATGTAGCCTATTCCCTTTCATTCTATCCATAAATCATATTTTCCCCATTTCCCTCCCTCGACTACCCAACATTCTACCCTCCAACACTGTTCGTGATCTTCATGGTGACTCTCCGGTGAAAGTTTTTACTGCACCAATTAAAAAAGTAATGCTAAAAAATACCCGATAATCATATAAACGCCACTTTTCTCAGCATATCAGAATCGCTCGCATACTCGCATCATCGCTTAATTATTAGGTACCAACAAGGCGCCGCGGAAAAATGAACCAACCCTCATCCAAAGACCTTAATCCGCCCCGGTATGGGAAACGGGTTAGTAGCATTACGGGATGAGGGGGGAAACTACTTTATATGTTTTATATTCAAGAGAACCACGCCCACATATAAACAGGCTGTCAAGGACGTGACAGTGGAATAGCCAAAGCAGAAAAGGCGTTCCTCGAAAAGAAGAGTCTCTTAACAGCTGGGAAGACAAGCGCGTAAGTAGGGAAGACATTTACTGTCAATTAAATTTGGAGCATTCTTCTTTATGTTAATGAGGCATGGATGATGGCAGCAGCAGATAATTCAGGGTTTGAAAACTTCCGAAATCTCGGAAGAAAGGTAAAGTTCGATTTCGAATTCCATCAAGTTATTGCATATTACCCCTACGTATGTAGTCAACTGAGTGAATTTATTTATTTTTTTATGGATACTTTAATGTTCATTTAGTGTTAGAAGAAGATACTCAGTTTTTTCACATTGTTGTGAATTATTTGTTACCTTTGTGTCCATTTTCAAGGCACACCTTGTAATTTAATTCTATGTTCTAAAGGAGTTCAGACTCCTAGATCAATAAATGAATTTATTAATTTATTATTTATTTATCACCAAGGCGCCGCGTACTGTAATAGCCACCCCTCCACCGAAATATGATATTAACCTGCCTCTTTCGATACCCCTACTTTTGAAAAATTTGTCCCTGGGTTGCAACTTTCAGTATCAATTCCGTGTGGTAGGCGCCCTTCAGCACACAACAAATCAACGCGGAAGATGTGAAGACTCCCAACGTTCCCTTCGTTGGGAGAGTCAGAGAGTCTTTCCCCTTCCATTGTTGCGTCACAGCACGATTGAGGGGGGAGGGGAGTGTCGGCAATGCTAGCCAATGCCTCGTCTTCACTCTTTCCCCGCCCTCCCCTCGAGTCGTGAGAAAAACTTTCCTCCTCCTCCGTGGAGCTCCGTTCGCCGTGAAGGTGGCCGCCGAGTTCCCCCGCCCATGAGACCATCACCTTGACATTGAAAGCAGCCGCGAGCCAGCAAGACTCGCAATGAGATCCTATTCCTTGGGTTCAATCCACCTTGACGAGACATTTCCGACAGAGAGAATTGAGTAAGAGATTAGATGAGGCCACCACTATCCCCGAGAACGAAGGGGATGCATTGGTATCATGAGATATACGACCGCAAGCCACAGATTAACAACTTCTTTAATACATGTCTTCGATGAAGTGTTATCAAATAGTAAATAAAGCTATTGAGATAAGAAGTAAATACAATGTTAAGGAATTCATGCACAGTAAGAACATTTATCTCTTTAAATGTATTCTATCAAGGTTTCCATTGAGTAACAACTTAAGAAGCATTCTGACAGCCTCCCCTTCCTTCATATACTTCCCTCTTCAATTCATAATAAGGCCTACTCCCTTTCTTTCAATCTAAAAAATCCTTCTCTCTTCTTTCCTCTCCCTCGTTTACCTAACATCCTACCCTCTAACACTGTTTTCAACATCTCCTTCCCGCTAGGTACTCGCTCCATCCATACCTTCTGTCTCCTCCGTATCTCATCTAAAAGTTGCCTCTCCTCACCCACTATGTCCGGAATTCCGTCGTTCCATTTTTCTTCACTCTCACATCTCGAACGCCTCGAGTTTTCTCTCGTCCTCTTTCCTCAGTGTCCACGTTTCCGCACCGTAGAGAGCTACACTCCAAATCAAACAATTCACTAACCTTTTCTTTAAAATCTTACATAACGATTCCAAGTTAATCTTACGTGATTACTGCGATAAGTTCTTATTATAGTATTCTACCGATTTAGGTAGGTTTCCATGGAGTACTAAAAAAGTAATCTGGGAGCCTCCCTTTCATTCCAGCACTGCCTTCTTCAATTCCCTGTAAGACCTACTCCCTTTCATTCTATCTAAAAATCCTATTCTCTTCCTTCCCCTCCCTCGTTTACCTAACATTCTACCCTCTAACTCCGTTTTCAACATCCCATCCCCGCTAAGTACTCGCTCCATCCAAACCTTCTGTCTCCTCCGTATCTCATCTAAAAGTTGCCTCTCCTCACCCACCATGTCAGGAACTTCGTCCTCCTCGTCTCTCCTCCTATCTGTCTACTCCACCTTCTTAATTTTTCTTCGCACCAACATCTCTGACGTCTCCAGTCTTCTCCAGTCCTCCTTCCTATGCGTCCATGTTTCCGCATATTAAAGCGCTAAATTCCAGAACACTCCATGCCCAAAGTCGCGCGACTTCAATAAAAAAATCGACAAAATAAAAATAAAATATTAATACTACTATTTCTTAGAGAAACCTCAAGAATATTTGGCAGGCTTCAGTTTTCATGACCACAAATGCTTAAGTTCACCTCAGGGTTACGATAGATATTATTAACTAAATGATGAACTTGTCACATTTCAAGAACCTGAAATTTAATACTGTTTTCACAATAAAATTTCAATAGCTATTGCAGAGAAAATTGAACTTGATGCTAGCAGACTAGAGGCCCATTTATCGAGGGTCTATGAAAAGCCCTTTCTCTAGGATTGTTGACCTAGTTCAAGCCCGAGGATAATAGGTCGCAACCCCGGCCTTGAAAATACAAAGTTAAGCTAGCAAGAAATATGCAGACATGCCAGTATCATCGGAAGCTATATGCTTGAACTAGTAATTGGTATAATACAGGTCGGATACCTCAACAGATGCGGAGTCCAGCCACGTTTTTTCAGTGAAATACTACTTCCTATTTGTGTCTCAGAGTCTAAACATTATTATATTATGTAACAGAGCCTAAAATTTATTTTTCTTTACGACTCCACCCTAACGATGGATTTTATTGATGCGTTCCTATCCAATTCTGGCAGACAAGCGGGAGTCCTAGTACACTTTCACCTTCCCAAGAAGTCTTAAAACCGATTCTAACTACGCCTCTGATCATAAAGTAACAAACCTAGCATATGTTCATACAGCCTGCAATGCTTGGTCCCAGATATATTTCACTCCTTGGTTCACTTGGAATCGTAGAATGCCAAAAATCGAATGAAACGAGCTTTAAAGCCCGTTTCACTCGACAGAGATACAGAAGCACTCTTGTATGTTGTACACACTATGTAAACAAGAGCGCTTACGGTGGCTGCACATTTGGAGAAAGCCGAGGCCAATACTTAAACACCAACTTTATCATTACTATGGGAAATGGTAAAATGTTTGCAAATGAAATATGTATTAACAAATCTGTTTTCATAAAAATCCTAACACTTTTCCGTCTTAGAAGTGAGAAATTTAATGGGAATTATATTTCCAATCTAAATAAATAGCATGAAAACCAACGCCGTCGTCATAGTCTGCTAAACGATACTATCACGAAATCTTAGATTTCGTCTTTCCAATCTTGATCCCATGCGCAGATCCGAAAGTTGATTTCTCCTACCTTTACTCTGAAAAATCGCCTACCGTGTCACATACGGCGAGGAAATAATATCAGGAGTAATACCGTCCACAACTTGGCGATGAAATTCTCCACAAAGGTCGCAACATATTTGAGAGAAAGGAGAGGAGACGAATAACAAGGAAACCAAGTTATGACTTTAGCCGAGAAAAATAAACTTTATTTTCCCGCACAACATGTTAGCACTTTTCACGACATCCGTCTCCAGAATTCCAATCTATTTTAGATGACTCATCACCTCTTGCAATCAAAAATGCTTGTTGGGTGAAAGAGAGTCTCTATATTCTCAAGGTGAAAATTGAACACACCTCCAGATATAGCTTGAGGAGCACTCAATCTTAATCTCTACAACCATCCATCCATCAGTTCGCTGAGATAAAAAGTGACATGATAAGGAGATGAAAATGCCTGGGCTTGCTGGGGAGATTGAGGCTTTTCAAGGACGCCAAAATAAAGAAGAATAATTACCGTGACGCAACACTAAGAACAGTCTGGATCATATAATGTTGATACTTGATGTGAGAACATACTAAGGGAAACAGGGGCGCAGCTAGGAATTAAGGCTAGGGGGGGGGGGGATTTTTAAGCGCAACAAATACTTACGGGTGTGGAGGTATTGCATAACCAACAGGGTAAGCAGGAGTTGCGGGGGCCCTCCTCCAGAAAAATTAGAAGATTAATGGTTCAAAATTGCGAGTTTTACGGCTTTCTGAGGGATATTTGATAAATCCTAACGCTATTCTATAAGTAATACTGATCCAAATAAGCAAAATGGATTAAACTTAAAAATTTCTCAGAGCGCTGGGGAGGGGTTTTATCCCCCAAAACCCCCCCTCGCTGCGCCACTGAAGGGAAATATTACGTGCTGTACCAACGCCACCTAAAGTAAACTTTACCTAAAGTAAACGCCACCTAAAGTAAACTTTACTTTAGGTGGCGTTGGCAGTACCATGAAACTTAAATAATGGGGAATTTTCACATTTTTTGAAAACTCTGTCAAAATGTAGTAAACCTCTAGGAAAGAATATCTACCGGGGGAAATTTCAATACTAGCGTTAGTTTTCAAGATATTAATGGTCAAAGTGGAGGAGTGGGGGGTGCGAACGAAAGTAGTGAGTCCAAGAGGAGTGACGTCATTTCTCCCCAAACAGAGTTGCTAACGTCCGAGGCGTGGAGTTTCGAGATTGTTGCGGTATACGTATGCCAGGAAGACGGTATGTTTACCTACGTGAAGTGCTGTTTATAATATCGAATAATAAATATTGTGTGGTGCCTATGCGTTCAAATACATCTCGAAATTCTAATAAAATATTTGTCCTTATGTCGAATAGTAAAGCGAGAAGAAAGAAGTGGGTTAAGGCGATGAAGAGGAAGAACGATCTGTCGACGAAAACGACGGGATTTATTCGTGAAGATCACTTTACCTTAAGTAATTACGACAGAATTATGCTGAGAAATGACTTGAGCGTGTGGTGCGGAGGACGTGCAGTTGCCCTGTTCGCGCAGTACCCGCCTGTCGCTTGCATGCTGTTTTTGCTGAGTTATCGTGGGTTGACGGCCCTCGTAGCACCCGATGTCTTATAATTATTGTATGTTTTGAATTCGTCAATGATTAATCATGATAAGAATACTTAAAGGGTGCATACAGTAGGCTACCCTCCCTCTCCCCGAAATCAATTGATTCACATGCATAGTATTCCAACTGAACTCCCTCGAAACCATATTTGCAGTGCATAATTTGTAAGAAACTCACTGATGCATAATCACTACCTCCTCCAATCAACTGACTTAAAGCCATAGGAGGAAATACAACCTGAGGAAGTGGTGGAAAGTCGAGGTCAGGAACAGTTATGTCAATTGAAACCAGAATTAAAAATTGTTGGTGTTCAGAAAAGAAACCTGTTTCCGCCAATGCTGCTACTTCTCCTATGAATATGACAAGTGACTGACATGGAATCAGACAGGGAGATATGTAGCCAAAGGGTCAAGTATATTGTGTTTTTCTTGGAAAAAAGGCAGCATTGTATTTAAGTGTAGATTGTGAAAATTATTTTAATGTCAATAGGCTATCAGGAAAGACTGGGGTACCTGTTCCTTCTAATAACCTTCTACCTCCTACCTCCTAATAACCTTCTGACGAAGTTAACCATATCTTGCGGACGCCAACGTACTACGGAAGATCAGATCATATAAATAAAATAAGTGAGATAGATTGCAGAACAGACAGATTCCGAATGTCATTTTTTCCACGATCAATAAGAGATTATAACGGAAGCAGTAGAACGCGTAAATAGATTGCATGACTTGTAGTGTAGCCTACTAACCTCTGTAAAACTTACTGCATGTTTCTGAATTTCTATTCTATATTCTATTTCTAACAGCATATAGTAGTATAGTTTGTTATTATACGGGACGTTTCTTGGACGGTGTGGTGTGCATGTGGGAGTCCAAATGCATGCTGCATGCTGGTGATTGATCACCCCCTGCCAAACACCCTAGAGGTGGCTCGCAGGGTAATTTGTAGATGTAGATGTAGATGTTATTGCTATGTTCAGGAAAATTAGACTCAACAAATCCTTCAATATTTTAGCCTAGAAGATCTCAATGTCTCACCCTCGACAGCGGCACGATATTTCTCTGCTTCCATTATTCCGGTGGCTAGTCTTTTGAAAAATCTAGTTTTTTGGGTTGACAAAAATAAGATGTTGCTTAATATGCCAATTCCCTTTTCTGCTCGCAATTCGCATGTAGAGTCAACTATTGATTGTTTAGAAATAGGCATTGAAAAACCAGGTAACCCAATTTGGCAAAGTTTAACCTGAATTGGAGCATAAAAAAATTGATCAGTACTCACTGCAGTGAGTGACATTTTCTTTTTTATGGATCTAAACTCAATCAAAAAAAATAAATCATATGATTCTTCTTTAGAAAATTTCATTTCGAGGGGTAATGGTGGCCGGGCAGTATATAGTGTCCATCGCATAGACTGGTTTTCTTGAGCAAATTCTAAAAGGCTGTAGGGTAAAAGTAGATCGCTCATTCAAACTAACTGTTCACTCATTCAGTGGTAAAATTTGAGAGTTAATTAGACCACCAAGAGTTTCCAAGAATGTAGAGAGCTCTCAAGATGAAGTTAAGCTAACTAAGCAAATAGAAAGCTTTAGGACCCATGTGGAGAGAGTATTAAGACAGGTCAGGGAATACAAGTTGCTTGTCCTTCATTCCTGCATTGACTGCTTTAAAAGACAATCACTTCTACCATAACGATATTCGGGCCCTGCCTCAATGATGTGGAAATTTTTTAGGAAGCGACGGATTATACTTTGAATGATTCATTTATAACCTTTTTTAAATAGAGATTTATTTTTCATTTAAAAAGCAGCGAGAGATTAGTTGCGCACCTAATACTATTTAACATAAATGATTGAATTTTGTCATACGTTTGCTAAATAGCTTATAATTATTTTGTAGGCATCTAATAGAAGTTTCATTGCTAACATTAAAAGCTGTATTATCTTATGCTTATGCCTATCGTTAAGCAGCCACTATAAAAGCGGCTCCAAAAGTGCATAACCTGTCAAAACCTGTACACACTTCAGACAGTATGCATACAGAACACACCTTAAAACTGTCCATAGTATGATGTGCATAATGTGTACAGAAAAATTACCTTAAATATGTGCACAGAAAGCATTTCACAACATACTGAATCAAAAAGCTGATATCATACAGAAAGCAAAAAATCATAACTTGTACCATATAAACTATATTTGCACTAACTAGATGCATCAACATTTCATGCAGAAATTTTCAACGGAGGCCGAGTAGCTACTTCTGTATTCGTAAAAGCTGGTCCAGTAATGACATAATAAACTTGAAAAACTTACCGCGAAGCCTTCACTTCTCTAAATTCTGCAGCCAAAAAGTCTGGGTTACTATTAAAATATAATGCCATCATTATGGAATTCACCTCTGGGAGATTATCGCAACAGCCTTTTCACGAAACCGTCTTCCATTTCGCATAAATTCGATATACTCTTGTTCTACGAATACAGAAAATGGATAAAATATACTTGACGTGACTAAATAACGTCATAAAATGTCTGAGAGAAAACACGGATTAAAAAAATACCGAAATATTCACTTACTCAACGACTGCTTCATTGTAGCTTCTGCGGCCGTACATGCAAAACGAAAACGCCGTAGGGAGAAATGACGTCACCAACAATCAGAGCTAACTTCGCGTTTGCAGACGCATTTCACTGTTTTAAATGAATTTCATGATAAAATCAATGATTTACGGGAAGTTTGATTGGTGAAAATGGATTCCTGACGAAAATTGCTATAAGAATCATATATTATTTTGATGAAAAAAATTTCATGCAACTTCCCCATTATGTTGCCACGTGCACAATAAGGAAAATAGATATGATATCACAGTCTCGATGAAAGTTGGGGCAAAAAAACCTCTCGAAGTGTGATTAAAGTTAAATGAAAGGGAGGATTTAAAAAATGCACACGTTCAAGTTAGAGATTCCTGCTAAAGGACAAAAGAGTATGAGGGCTCAAGGGGATCCCTTCGAGGATACAACGCACCGGGGCCGGGAACCAAGCCCGTGGCTTATACGCCCGATCACCCGGGGAGGGGCTGGAGAGGAAGGGAATAGGAAAGAGGCGCCGCCGCGACAGGAGCCCGACGACGCCCCTGGGAAAGGATAGGAGCGGAAGGAACGGGACGGGGAAAACACCTAAACGCTATAGAAGCGAAGAGGGCCCTACTATAAGCGAAACCCGGCAACCCATTAATATTCTAACGATCTTGGAAGATCATTCTATGAGGAAGAAGAATCCAACGATCAAATCGTTAGATAGATGCCTGCTTTTTTACTAAATACACTCTGTTGTTTGTCGAGATATGAAGGAATCAATTAACTCAAACACCACTAATTTCGGAAAACTAGCGTACCCTTTATGACCGTTTACATGGTATATGTGATGTAGGATCTGCAGCAATCCTGGCTTGAACTAAAAGTGAAGGCTCCATGGATTTTCCACTGTATTAACTGGCCGTGTTCATCGTGTTCGGGGCTTACTCAGCCCTTGATCGAAACGTCAACAGATACATACCAATAAACCTGCCCAAAAACCCTCAGTAATAGCACATGTATACTACACATTTTCATGCATCGGAAATATATTTAAAGGAAAATACAAAATGAAATCGAAATGGAAAATTTTCAGTCAAGGAATTTGTGTCGCGTTCGTATCAAAATATAATATAACTGGACGCGTGAGTTACGTGGCAACACAGGTTTCGACCTTGATAAGAGATATCCATGCGATTGAACAGCCGGGCTTGAAGCGGCGAAACCTTGAACTTCACCGCAATGCTGTGTTTTGACGGCTGGGATCTAAACGAACGGGTGAACATTGTGCAGAGCTCAAAGCAGAGCCGCCTATGTGATAACAGACTGATAAGACCGGACGATTCCCACGTCGTGAGGCCCTACTTAAAGCCGCCGCCGCGCCGGCTGGTTGGTTACAAATATCGCGGTCATCTTCCGTCGACCGAGACTTCCGGGGAGCTACACTTCGGCGTGGGCGTGTGCAAACTGAGGAAATACCTTTCACACACAACACACCACGTGGTCGATGCGGTAAGCTTTGGTGTTTCGGAAAGTCCTTAAGCAGAGGGCTCGATAATCGCAGCGGAAAGCGTGCAGCTCAAAAAGTAATGGCAGCGTAATTTTGCTTTATATTTTCATGGAAACGGTATGCTATTCTTTACATAGGAAAAAAAACTATCGTATGGACCATAAATTCTCACAAGATTTGATGCTTTCTCAGCTAATTTATTCATTTATTTATTTAATACAGTCCAATACAGCACGAGGCCAATTACAGAGGTCTCTCTATAACGAGGAAAACGATTAACTAATAGTAAGCAAAACGTAAACAACAATGAACAAAATAATATTCAAAAGTACAATCAAATAAATAGCAAAGAAGTATGGTAGACTTCATAGGGTGGTGCGAGGAGAAGGGGGGAAAATTACGATTGAGATGGTGCGAGATATGAATGGAAAGGATTAAAATTTGGAACACATTTTGGATAGTAGTTAATGGAAGAAGAATGTCTAAATTGAAAAGAACGTTTAGAAAAAGAAAGGTGGGGTGTGAAACAATGAAATAGGTCACTCGACTTCGTCGTGCGTAAAGGAACACGAAGCGGTAAAAGGTAAATAAGGTAAGACGATCTGTATTTGTCAGTAATAATATTTAAGAAGAGCCTCCAATGAGGACACGGTGCGGCGATCAGCTAGAGTTGCGATACCAAGAGAGGACATAATCCTCTCTTGCTATTATTATGTGCGTTATCTTTCCTCCCACCTGGTTAAGACCTCCATTTTTGCCGACGATCCGAGCTCCGACTCGGGGCTCATCCGCAGGGCTGCTTAATATTAATATTTTAACATAACATATAATATGGGAATAATAACAATAAATAATAATATGAGAATCCCGAACAAAGGTTATCCAAATACGTACTCATGTTTCGATTGATGTTCATCGACGCGACGCCGTGGAAAAATTAGTGAAAAAATCAAAACATGCGTTTTTATGTACCACTATGTAGCTATATATTCATCAATGCAGAATGACATACCTGCTACTTGCATCCAAAGATCTACACATCTAACACCCCCGCAAGCCGCCTAAAAGGCGTGTGGCAGTGGGTGTTAGGACACCAGCCGTTGACAGCTAAAAAAAAATGAAGTGCTCTAACGAGGTTGGGACTAGCGTTTATTGAAGTCCTTTATGGTTCGGGGGAAAAACGAATTCCCATATCTATCCGTTCGGCAAAACATCTCTCTTAATTTATCGCTTCTATCGGACCTGGAAATATAGTGGGGCTCTAATATTATGTTCTCTGTATCGCTCTTAAAGATATCCATTCTCAATTGTTCAAGCAATCGAAGCCTAGCGCGCAGCCTCCGAGTCTCCAATGGCTCCCAGCCTAATTCGCTTAACATCTGGGTCAAGCCTGAAGTAGCAGGCTTTGCTGTAATACGTCCTATCTCTTTTCCAGGGTCAAAAATTGCATGAGAGAAAATGCGAATCTCTCAAATCATTCATTGTGAATTTCTTATTATTTCAATGAGAAAAAAATGGAGAGGGAGGGGAAGGAAGAGAATAGGTTTCGCAGATAGAATGAGAGGGAGTAGGCCTTGTTGTGAATTGAAGAGAGAAGTCAAAGTTTGGAGGGGAGACAGGCCGGGGTAATCTGCTAAATGCCCCACATAAACCTAGCTTAATCGAAAGAATTCTTTGATAGTATCCGATCTGAAGTTTCCATACAGATAGGCAGGGCAGAGGCCAGTAATTACCGAACTTCTCTCCACTCATCTGAGGAAAGGAGCGCAGGCACACTGTTCCTCCCACAGCCGCTCGGCGACAATTGATTACGGGAAGATACGACCCGAATCAAAACATGCGTTGCGCAAGGGAGCTCCCAGACAAAATGGCCACTCTAATTTCCCTGATGAACAGTTATTTGCTTGTTGGCATTTTGTACCATTTCACTTTGGCTTGGCGGGTCGCCAGGGGAGGCTGGGCTGATTAACGGGCGCACCACCAGCGGAGAGGGGGAGGAATCTCTCTCTCCCCCTCACACATGGAAGGCAACGAACACGGCTGAATACAAAGAAACAGCGAGGGAGAAGTAATGTGCGGGAAAAACGGCAAATCTCTCTCTCTCTCCGAAAACATGAAATTCCCATTCACTTAAGAATCACTTTACTAGGATAGTTTCAAGCCTGCAGTTTTTGGTGATACCACTTTCAAATTAAATGGTATTTTTCCGGCCTCGTTGGTGGCTGCGTCCTCGCCTGCCAAACCAAAGGTAGCCGGTTCGCGTCCAACAAACAGTTGTTAATCAAACATATTTGGGCAACATGTTTGATTAATAACTGCCTAACTACATAGCTATAATCAACAAGAAATCCTAAACTATAAAACATAAGGTAGACAAATATTACTACTGAAATGTATAAGAAATTTAACTACATCACGAGTCACTGACAAACCAATAATATTCCGAACTTCACATATATTGGACACCATAGGGTTTCATGCGATGTGCATTTTTAAAGTTTTTTTTTTATTTTAATAATGATGCTTGAAAACAGTATTATTCTATACTCTGTAGTCATAAACAATCCAAATAAAGGTGATTCTTAGTTTCAGGGAGAATTGCTCGCAGGGTGCGCTATAAAATACGGCCATTTCTGTCTTTCTCTCATGAAATCTAACATTCTTGCAGCACTGAAGAGCTAAACGCTTTATAATATTTCAAATTGAGAGAACATTTCAATTCTCAAACACACACCAAAATACTTTTTTTTTTAAAGCACTAGCTTATTTCAACCACACCAGTTAAAAACCGATCATGTTTTTGGATATTGGTTACAGGAATCCAGGGCGGGACCAGGGACACCTCTCCGGTCCGGGAAGAAAGTCAGAGATTTATACGCCCATGTGCCCAGAAAGGGAGGCAGGACAAAGGGAGGAAGAGGAGGCGCCGCCACGATAAGAGCCCGACGACGCCTCCAGGTTAAGGATGGGGATGGAAGGGGGTACGGGATGGGAGAATATATACCCGTCATAAAAACGGCGTAAGCTACCACTAGCGAAACTGAATTTGCTGAATATAAGTAAACGGGAGACCATCCAATGAGAAGATCGATTCAAAAATGTTTATATATATAATGATCTTTGTTATGATTTTGAAACGTAAGTCAGCATCAAGATCCATGTATGTATCCTGATCGAGAATAAATGAAGAAGCAGTCACCCCTTTGTGAACAACAGTCACCCCCTGCCTATCACCCTGGAAGTGGGAAGCAGGATAACGTGCGATGCGCATTTGTTGAAGTACGCGCAATACTTTCCATAAAAATTATATACAGCGTAGTGAGCGCTGGTGGAAGCTTTACCCAAGCAAAACATCCTTGAAGCGCCTCAAAAATGCGTTAGGAAATAGCAATCCCAGCCACACGACTTCGACGAATCTTACGGAGCAATAAAAGAAGTATAAATACAAGAATATATTTTAAGTAATTTCGGGCTATATTTATCTAACTAACAAATACATACAGAAAACTTTATTCATACCGAGTTTTATGTTGCCCTTAGTGAAACGATACGCCTTTAGCATGCTGTGAAACGTCTTGACAGGAATTTTACGTGTTTCATACATTTTGATGGTCTGGGGATAGCAACAAAATCTAGAGCCTAGTTCCTTATCCAGGAAATAAAAAGCTACTGGAACGTTGAGATAATAGGTATGATTAACATAGCAGATAAATAATCGAAGGAACAATGAATGGAATTATTTAATTAACTCTTCTCCCGTAGTCTTTAATAGAAAAAAAGAACTAACAAATTGTTGCCGTGGGTTGATTTTCAGACCGGATGGAAACTGATTAGTCACTTCAACCCTAAAAGAACATGTATTCTCCGTTTCAAAGATTTGCAAACTAACTCTGAAATTAAAAATCAACAACCAAAAAATGCATATGGTAGCTAAAAGAAATAAATATTGAAATTGCACACACTAATACACCAACATATATAACCCTCGTAAATCTACGGAAATCTTCTGCTAATACCAATCCGTCTCAAGCACAGCATGTACCAAAATCCAACTCTCTATGCAATCTCCGACAGTACATGCGGTAGTAATTAGTGTTAGAGCTCCTGTCGAGGACGACTCCCCATTACCCCCATCAATTTTCCACGCTCCCGCTAGGCTGTGCACAGAATCAATCCACGTCCCACGCGACCGAGAACAGCGGACACCTATAAGGACTAGTGTATGAAGACGAACGGAGACTAGCAATAGATTTAAACTGCATAAAGGAGGGGTCGGTTGCATACCGCCTTTCACTTCGCAGATTGCAGGGTTGATATCAGAAATAGAATTAAATTGAGAAAGGGTAAGAGGCATTCATAAATGAACCATGTTATTTTTTAAAAACTTTATCTTCTACAATTGTACTTCTTTCCGATAACGACACTCATTTTAAAGACGTACATTTAACGCTTGCCATACGCGCACCTTTCTCAATTAGCACGTTTAAAAACAAGTTCTTTCCAAATAGTGAGACAGAAAATCGAAACCTATCACGAAAAAAAACAGATACCATTAAATAAGTGTTCAATACTTCAATCATATTGCACGAAATCGACTCATCTATCATAAACCTAATTTAAAGTGTTGCCAAAGTGCAATGAAAAGCATCTCCGAATCGGTTTTAAAATGAATGAGGGCAATGGGCTATACATATAAGCTATACAGGTACCTACTCGAAACGAACTTATTTCCTTATTTTGGAGGAGACTACTCCTCAGAAGCTTAGAATTCCTTCCAACTCAAACGTGGAACTTTATTGGTTTTCCCAACTCAAGTCCAAACATCACTGAAGAGGGTCACAGAAGAAAATAGGCAGAATATAGATGGAAATTATAGATGGAAACTACTTTATTATTAATGAATAGTAAGAATACAACGACGGTATGCTTCATATTTTATCAAGCTTCACGGGATGATATGTTAGGCGTACAAGACTCAAATCATGGCACTACTAATACATTAGTGATTAATCATTACTATATATACTATCAGTGCCTTGACTCGAATACTTGCACTAGAAACATCCACGGAGGTACCTGCTCAATCATCTGAGTGTGATAAAGGGAGAGAATGACATCGATTACCAGTCCGGCAAAGGAAATGACCTTCTCCCGGGGAGTAACTTGAGTCCGTGATTCTGGATCGATGCCACTTGCTTTTCCAGAAGGCTGCGTTACGTGAAGGAACACTCTCACCGCTGTAAAACCCCCATTTCCGAACATTGTTGTCCTTGAAGACGAGGCGAGTCTAGCCCATTCAAAAACAGAAAAACAGTATTTTTGGATCTTGGTTCCAGTTCTGCGCCAAATACTATCTTTGATAGTTAGGAATACCCAATCGGAAATTATTTTCATTCAAGGAATATTTTCACTTGGGAATCATTCTGAAAAAGAGACTGATGAACAATTTCAAATCAGTTATACAAAGTGAAAGTCTGAATACAAAGGAATGAATACAAAAAGGTAGTTTGAATTAAACAAGTTCTCTTCCCCGTATTCTGAAACGTAAACTACATTTCCACTCGTTCCACAAACGTTCTACATTCCCACAAACGTGCAACGTCAAGACAGCAAACGTGCAAAATACAATTTCTCTCATGCAAGAGTTCGGGAGCACTAATTTCCGTAATAAAGGCCTGTAGTGAATGAAATGACAGTTATAAATACGGAAAGTGACCGGATTACCGATGAAAAAAGAAACGGTACGAATGAAATGCCTCATTTCCCACCATAAAGGCAAAGTCACGTATCCTCTAAAAGAGACAAAGAACAAGGTCAAATGTATAAGGCTTACATGATACAGGAAGGTAAAAATTACATTATTAAAATGACAATTTAACGTGAATATTAAGGGCTGATCTAACAGCAACACCAGATAATCCATATGCAATCGCACTCCTCAGAATCAATCTATGAGATATGCCGAAAAAATTGAGTCTGATATACAGGATCATTTTCCATCCATTCCAAGGCTCTCGCGATTGCTACGATGATGTCGGAAAAATGACCGTTTCACGCTATCACTTTCCGCTAAGTTTCCAAGTATGGAAATTCCTTCCCTTTTTCCATAACACGGCACGTCTCTTTCTCCGTCTCTGAAACCATCACTAATACCGTCTTTCAGCCAGTCAAAAACTCACGGAGGCTAACTGCGATTGTAACGCCACGCTGGAATTTTAATTGAATTACACTTGTAAATACAGGAAATGACGGATTTAGCGATGATTTATAATGGGACGATGAATAAGACCGTGTAATTCAGAAAATGATGGGTAGACCTATGAGTGGCGTAGCCAGGAATTTCGTTCGTGGGGGGAAACAAAATCAGGTGGAAAAGTTTTGAAAAACAGGGACATTAGTAGAGGGTTTTAAACTAATTTTAACACTTTTCCTAAGCGAAAAAACTTCATTTGTCAAAGAAATATTTCGTAAATTCATGATTTCTCAATATTTTGTTTTCTTTTATGAAGGGAAATAATTGTGTTTTTACATTTCGGAGGGAGGGGGGGGGGGTTCGGACCCCCGGAGCTTCCTCTGGCTACGCCACTGCAAGCGATCACTCTTTTGGTCCCTGAAAATCTATCACTGTAGCCATCACTCTGATGGACGAAAAAAAAACGATCGTTTGAATCAGGCTTTAGTTTCGTTGAAAAATGACGTGGTGGTAGCATTTTGTCACTATTAAAACACCAATTTCAAAACACTGTCGTCAATACATTTCCATGCTGTGGATCATAATTTGGGCTTTCAATGATTTCAGCACGCCATCATCAAATACGGATGAGAGAGACGCCAATGGTTAATGGAGTTCTTTGTGCATTTCAACACAGTCATTCGAATGGTCTGCTATTAGGATCGGATAGACAAGAAGACGACATCAACGCAGAGGTCGGCTCGTCACGCCTCAAGGCTAGTTCACACTTTTACGCCAAAAGCTGGCATCCGCCGCGAGATTGAAATAGAAAGGAAAACAGTGACGCGCACTGCGACAGTTGAGGGTTGAAAAGCGAGGGTGAATCATTCCAAGGACACGGACCAAAATCTTGGAGCCCATTTTAACATCGCTCGTCAACAACCGTTATTTAGTACAAGAGAATTGAATTGATGTTCAAATATTAAATAGAATCCCTGCTAAACAATATCAATAACAGTACTGATCTTTATTTACATATAATTAACCCCAATGTTATTATGATACTAATCCTCCAAACGCGGTGGGAAAAAGTTGTCCAAATTTACTCATGATGAAACTTGCTGAAGAATAAATGTTTACAAAAAAAATTCCAGATGCTAGAAATAATTGGTTGCTGCTGATTGTAAATGACGCTCATGTTCGGCTATTGTCACATGTAGCTTAAGCAAGATAAGTGGGACAGTCAGTAGCAGTTTGATAGTTGCGCTGCAGAGTGGTAATTTTATTTTTATGGGAAGAGGGGAACATCACGAGCCTAGAAATTGAGAATGAGGGAACAACAAAGGGCCACCAAGGATAAACAAATTCGCTCATCGGAATGGGAAGGACCAACGCACAATGTGGACGTTGAAAATGCAAGACTCATCGCTAGAGAGAGAACCATTACCATCCACGACCCACACGAGATTCTATCGAAGCGAGCAAAATGCCTAATTTCAACAGGGAGGACTGCTATTCGCTCTCCAACGCCTGAAAGAAACTCGATACCTCCACTGCACAAACGATCAACAATCGCCCACCTAATCAAATCCGCAGAGTCACATTAAGTGTCGCGCCGAAGGCGCGTTTACACCGTACCGGTAAACCATGCTTACCACAACCAGCCAGATTACAATTCAATTATTTTTTGGCGCATTTGTTTATGTTGTTTGGGGTAGTGTGGTGTTTGTGTTAGCAGAAACTTACATACTAAACAGTTGTTGAATTTTTATAAAAGTCTACAGAAATTAACCTTTGAATATTTTAATAATTTTTATTATTTTTTTCCATTCTTTTATTTTTATTATTTTATCATTTTTTTATTCTTTAATTATTTTTTCGGACAATAATAATTTTTTCCCATTAACAATATTGGTTGACACAAATATATGTATAAAAATAACTAAATCTAGAAGAAGGAAAGACATAGGATAGACTCATAGAAGAGTAATTTGCATAGGCAGTGAAAATAAAAATCCGCTCATCTAGACAGCCCTTGTAGTACTAGATGAGCGGATTTGATTCGTTGGGCGGTTGTTGAGCGTTTATGCAGTGGAGGTATCGAACTGTTCCGCAAACCGACCAATTAGGACGTACTTGGCCAAGATCTATATAAGACGGGAAGAAACTTGCATCCGACACTTCCAACCTGAAGACGCTTTCTGCAACTCCGGCCAAACTGTGAAACAAGGATGAATAGACGCGGAGTACAACCCGGAAGCCAAACTGCGCCTACTGCACTGCACTCGGCGGAAACCTCCATTAGCAAGAGGTGACTCCGCTTCGAGGAGGGGGAAAAGAGCGGCGTCGATTCCGATCGCTTTCTTGCTAGTATAGTCTTGTTTCGACAGCGAACCGATACTAATTCCGACTGCAGTGATATTTCCGCCCGGCCTTGAGAGAAGATTTCTGATATGATCCGCCCCCGCCTCCAAATGGTACCAGTTCCACCCCCTCCCCGGCACTCGACGCATCGCGTGAGGGAGGCCGAAATGTTTCGACCCGCAGTCTGCGCTTGCACGCAACAGATCGGCGACTGTCCAAGGACTCTCCCCCCACTCCTCCCCATCCCCTCACCACACGTCACTCATCCCACTTCCCAGCTGAAAAAAACGAATTATATTGGTTTAGAGAATGAATAGACCACGAATGCTAGCTACAGTTGAAGATTCTCCAAAATTCATTAACTCTTCGTTAACCTTGTGGTATTCCATTATAAGTTTTTCCTGGATACACACAATTACTTATACCACTTTTTATTTTTTTATTTTTATTTTTTATTAGCGCCTGATGATGATTATTATTCATTGAAACCCGGGTCGCGCTCTCATTAATATAAATAAAAAAGTGTATAAGTAATTGCGTATATACTGAAGATTCTCCAGTCGATCTCCAGATGTGTTGGCACCCATTGAACGTTTAAATGGTTTACTACGGTCGCCACTCGCGTCGCTGAAGGGCAGAGCGATCCGCATTTCACGAAAAAAATAAGCTACATCGGCAGTGGTGATGGAAAAATTTCGGTCGACATCGATTATTAATCGAAATGAAAAGCTCGAATTTTCGACTAAAATCGAAATTTGTAACAAAAGATCCATTGATCGAAAAAATCGCAGGGTCTTTAAAAAAACATTGTGTACTAAAATACATTTATTATTGATTCGAAAAACACTTAAAATATACATTAGTACAGCAGAAAAAAATCTACTTTGACTACATTTTTGAATTATCAGTAGTAAAAATTTACAAATACACGCACATTATACTTTTAAGATCGCCGCTTAGAATGATTCGGATTCACTAAAATATTTGAGAAAGAAAGATCAACAGATTGGGATACTTTCTCGATGATTGAGGGCGTGCTTTCCAATTTTACTGGCCTCAGGCAAAAAACTTGCACTTGTAACCTGAACCATTGGTTTAAGGCCGTTTAACACGGTGAATTTTCATTCGAATGATCTTGCGAATGACCATCATTCACCGTGTAAAACGGAAATTTCCGTCATTCGAATGAAATTTAGAGCATGTTCTAATTTACTTGAATAATATGAGCGCACAGCGTCCATCTTGCTACTAGCACCACCGCGGAATTTGAAGATCATATATAAAAACTTTGGAAGTACGATAGCTCAAATAATTAATATGTACTTTGAGATAACATAAATTCACACACATCAATTACTTAAAGTGGGTATTTTAAAAAATACATTCAGGATTTTTAACGAACAACAACGTCGTTTTACTCCAGTATTGCATTGATATTTTGTTTGATTTGCTATTATTAAACTACATTACATGATTTGACTGCCAAACTTTGGAATGAGAGTCCCAATTTATGACGAAATTTCTCTTTATCCGGTAAACGCATTTCAACGAAAACGAGCCATTATAGCATATAGGCCCATCTATGAAGTCACAGTATTGCCTTTTAATATCTTCCATAAGTCAAGGCGAATCATTCGAATGAAAATTCACCGTGTAAAACGGCCTTTAGAGAATGAGAAGACCACGATGCTAAATTTGAAGAATCTCCACTCGACCTCCTGTATTGTCACCCTTCACGCATTTTAAATGAGTTAACAAAAGTCGCACATAATGGTGAAAACTCATGAGGAGGTTGTCAGGGTATTTGGCAGACGGCAATTCTATAGAGGCTGTTTTGGAACACACATATTTACGCGATATTCCATATCTCATTATCTAGTCTTCTTTCCCGTGCGTCCGTTTCCTTGGAGAATATTTTGACGATAGGAAAAGCTGGCTTGATGTAAAGGCTAACTATGTTGCTTTATGGTAGTATTTCGGCCTTCGATCATGCTGTCAAAAGATGTGTAGCGGAGGTTAAGATATCGGTCCCAAAATCAAAGCGTTTTTCATAAAGAGTCTTAAGGAGCTCGTTCTGAAACACTAGCGTCACACGTCTCGTGAGTCTTGCTGCGCATGTCCAACCCCTAACAACCACCTGAAAAGCATGTCATGAATGGGATCCTCAGGTAAAAATATGAAGCGCGAGACGCGATTTTTTCGCATTGATATGGTTACCTACTTCCTCAATGATAAAGCGTAATAATGGTAATATCTTTTCATGATAGATTCATAAAATAAACTTCGTTTTATTCCACATAGTATTTATTAAAACATATGCCGGTTTTGGCCTTTTCATGTCATTGTCAAGAGGTAACAGAACTTTTACTACTAAAAAGATTCAATTGTGATACACTCAACTGAAATACTACTAAAAAAACTCAATTAGAACTTGCATCAAGTCTGCTTTATTGCCCTCTAAATATATATTAATCGTTACCTCTTGATGACCAGAATAGATCGAAACCGCTAGAGTTTTAAATAAATACTGGGTGGAATACATATAAAAAAGTTTATTTTTTAATATATCACGTCACCATTCCACGAAGTGAGCACGCGGACCACTGATTTGAGACAAATCTTTACCATGAACACGACCGAAGATCTCAGCGGTAATTATAAAATAAAATTACAAAGACATCAATCACCTGGTCGCATTCCTCACCGCTGGACGCAAGGCCAGAGCAAGTGGTCTCCCATTCCCCAGAATTCACAAACCCACACAACTCGAAACGAGAGATAGAGAGCAAACTTGAGGGTCTTCCGAGAAATCGATCGCACTAATTATACGACGCATGACTGATGAATGAGATACACGGGAGAAAATAAACGATTCAAACCATCCCGAGATGCGATCGCTGAGGGCTCTATGGGCATCCACGCGATCCACGGACCACCACACAGGAAAGGGCCAAGGACGATGGGGTCACAGCGGAGCATACACCATGCACGTTGCCAAACGCGATAAAAATGGCTATCCTTGACCTCATTCACTTTCGGATTCGTTCAGGGTTATTCAGCTTCCATTCCCACCCTCGTTTTCCTCGCCAAGAAACCCTAGAAAAATAGGGATCACCGTATTACCCATCATCAATCCGAAAGCCTGAAAAACAGGATAATTTTTCCCGTCCCTTACGAGCGATAGCTCCAGCGATGGCGGAAAAATGACCATTTCACGCAATCATTTTCCGCTATGGCTCCAGGGATGGAAATCCCATCCCTTTTTCCACCAATCGGCACGTCCCTTTTTTCGTCGCTGAAACCATCGCAGGTACCGTCTTTCAGCCAATCAAAACGCACGGCCTCTGGTAGCGACTGTATCGCCACGCTTGGATTGGACGAGAGTGGTAAACACGAAAAAAGACCGAATGAGCGATGGAAAAAAGGGACGGTGGGAATTACAGTATGGTTCAGAAAATGATAAGTCAACGACCACTCCTTTGGTCCCTGAAAACCTATCGCTGGAGTCATAAGTCTGAGGGACGAAAAAATGATCGTTTGATTTAGGCTTTGGAGTGTTTTAACGTAGCTCTTCACTCGATTCTACAATTAACTGATCGCGTAACAACTACACAATTCTTCTGATTTTCTTCCTTCATATGTATATCAACCGAAACTTACCTCTGCTGTTCTTCCCTCCCACCTGTCCCTCAATGATAGTTTTCATTTGTCCATCGAGTCTCATGATGTTTGTTCAGTAGCACTACATAGTATATTAAGCCTCCAATATTGATTTCGCCGCTGCTGTCATCCTCCATGCCTTACTACATTAATAAATATGCTGTAAGAATGAGTCCTTAGGATTTCAGAAAGTTCCAGGCATCAGGATGTGGACCTTAAAAGTACGCAACACTCCCAATCGGCCTGTCTTCTATGGAGGTTTATTACTCGTTTAAATCTTAAGCTATGGTCTTGAAAATTTCAGGGTGTATACAGTGAGCATTCGTCAACATTTACCCAAATCGCAAATGTTAAACTTTTACCTCCGATAAAATCCTAAGGAAAATCTATTTTACTAACTATATAAGCAAACGTTGGCAAGAGTTCACATACCCTGAAAATTTTAGGATAGTGGCTAAAAATTGAGATGAGACTCTACCATTGAGTTTGGCAAGACTTGGTGGAAATATGGATGGTCGCGTTGAAAAACGTTATGTTATTGAAGACAAATCATCGATAAAGTAGACAGGGAGAACCTGGAAACACATTTTACACGCGTTTTACGCTCTCGTGTGAACCCACGTGTTTTTGCCTGAGTATCCGCAAAGCGGAAAAGTGAATGGGGAAGCCAAAATATGGAACTGATTTAGTTAGGTCAAGGAAAGGCAGATGGGTAGGGGTGTAAATAAGAAGCCGGAATAAGTGGATTTGGGAGTCGCCCTGCTGAACAAAAATGACAAGGGGAGAGCCAGTTTAGAAGGAGAAGGGATTAACAAGGCTGCAGGAGGTTGGGGGTGGTATTTTTTGGCATTTCGTCTCTAAAATGAATATCAGGTTATTCTCCTGGAGGGTGGGTCAAAACAAATTATTATTTATTGCCCTGCGCCAACGTTTCACCAATTTATTTAACAGGGTGTCCAGCCAATCATAGCAGATAAATCCATGCACAATTCCCGGTTTACCAGGGAAATTCGAAAAATTCCAGGTTAATCTTATGTGATTACTGCGATAGATGAGAATTTTAAAACACCAAAAATTACTTCAATACCTTTAAATAACATTACATTTATGCATTTATATGGTCAAGAAATAGGTTATTGTATTTAAAATTTAAATGTATTCAACGTGACCCAAGAAGCTGCTTCGACCTCATAAGTAGATGTTGACGTCACCTGGCATTCTATTCTTCGTGTTTTTGAATCTTACTTGCATTAAGAGTGTAGACATTTCGATTCTGTTGTCTTGCCCGACATTCCACGTTTCGATACTGCTGTAAAATTCTTAAAAGCTTAAAATTTCGACAAACACACTATAGTCCAGAAAATGGGTAGGTTGAACTGGCAAATCTAAATTTAAGCAGGACCAAAACCAAGACACTCGTTGTAAGCAAAACAGGAATACCAGCACATATAACCTTGGGTAATACACAGCTGAACAATGTAGAAGAATTCACGTATTTAGGAAGCAAGATCACCACGGATGCCAGAAGCAAAAGGGAAATTAGCAGTAGAATACAACAGGCAAAAATAGCATTCAACAAGAAGAGAAACAATTACCTTTCAAAAAACATGAGTATCAAGATTAAGATGAATCTACTCAAAACTTTTGTATGGAGCATAATGCTTTATGGTAGTGAAACTTGGACAATAGGAGCAGCAGAGAAAAAAAGAATTGATGCTTTTGAACTATGGTGCTACCGTAGAATGTTAGAATTTTCATGTGTAGACCGGGTTACGAATGAAGAAATACTGGACAGACTGGAAGTGAAAGCAGACCTGTGGAATATTTTAACTGCAAGGAGAAATAAATGGGTACGCCATTTACTGAGACATGATGGATTGGTAAAGACAGTTTTGGAGGGCACCGTGGAGGGGAAGAGCGGCAGAGGAAGGCCGAGGTTGAGTTACATTACCCAAGTAATGAAGGACAAAGGCTGCAACAACTACCTGGAGCTGAAGAGGCTGGCGGAAGACAGACGGAGATGGAATGACTACTGCAAACCAACCAAAGGGTTTACTACTTAGAAGAAGAAGAACTGGCAAAAATTTATGTGAAATTAATTTGAAATAAAAGATTTTGAAATCCCAGTTTGAAGCGTAGATAATTCACGCACATTTCCCGATTCTCTAGATCGCTGGACACCCTGTTTGAGAATCATCAGGGCTAAAACTATGGTACATCAAGGTACACATTGGGCGACGGTTTCGGGCGCATTCCAGCTCCCGTCTTAGGGTCCACCAAAATGAGTCAACGCGGCACTAACCCGAAAAACAAAAGTGACGCATTGAAAGAGATGAATAAAGTTTTAAAAGTCACAAAAATTTTTATAATGCTTACATCGAATAAATTGAATCACTTCATATGACAAAATGAATCTCTCACCGTAAGTTATGGACAGAGAATGGCTAAGGTATCTCAGTAACAACATTCAAATAGATAATTGAATTTTAAACGTATGAATATATGAACACTTAACAAAGATTTAAGAAATAAGATATAACGAGCGTTATGCGCCCGTTCCCAGCGGGCTTCCCCCGCTCTTTTCAATGCAGGTCCACAGAGGGATAGGCGCGTTTCTAATTATAAAATGTAGAAAAAAAGGCAGGGTCTTATGTACAAATTTTATTCGGATGTTCGTGTACAAATTGAGGCCAGAGGACCTCTTTAAACACAGCATTGGAAGTATTACACTATCCTCTGTTAATACTTGTTTAGCGTTTTCCTTAATATTTACAAAAATATTTTGAAAAGATCTTACCCTAGAGAATGCTACATAAAGTAAGCCATGAAAGAATACAGGGTCAGGCAGGAATAAGCCAGCTCTTTGCAAAATCTGACCCTGAGTCTTGTTAATAGTCATCGCATAGGAAACCTAAATGGGAAATTGTCTGCGAGTCAAATTAAAAGGCATGGTGGGATCCGACAGTTAGTATTCTTGGGATGAGGAAAATCTTGCCGGAAACGATTATTTTTTTATGGATTATTTTTTTTTCGTTTTTTAAAACATGTTTTTTAGGAAACAATAGCAATATTTAGGAAGTAAGATATGCCGTCGCATGTTCTCTGATAAATTCTGTGCATTTTGAGTTGAGAAAAAGGTATCTGTACAGTAGAAATAATATAGAGGATTGAAATGAATGCCCTTCTGGAGGCGATGAGTGCATCGCGTTAGGAATCAGTACTTAATTTTTCACACATGCTTTCATTTACACACACACTCGTCGTGGACGGGTAGCGATCTCGTAGGGTTCTCGGAAAATAAGCAATATATTTAGAGCTCCTATAAAGTTATCCGAAGATTGAGTTATTCCATGACTACGATAGATCCAAAAAAGTCTCCTTATTCTCGGTATTTTTCTCCAACAATGCAATTTGTCAATACGTTAAGGCGGATAGATACGGCATCAATTTTGAATTAATCTTTTCCATCATAAATTATTCCATTACATTCTGAATATTTCGATATCCGTTCACCTGAAAATTAATTGCGCCTTGCTAAATATCCATCGATCATTGAAGCTTCACAATTTATTTCACTTATTTAGCTGCAAATAAATCCAACGGAGCCGAGTGCGCTTTAAGCTAAATTTTGAAAAGAAAGCTTCGTTTTGACCTGCGGATTAAGGGTGAAGGCACATGCTTACCTTTTAGCGAAATTCAACCTGAGGTCTTTATCCGGTCAACCGCACAGTTTTTTTCCTCCACGACAGGGCTCAAATCTACCCTTTGAGTTGGTCTGGTATCTTATTGGGCTTCACGACGAGGTCAAAAGCTGAGTGAAAGTCATTACTCAGAGAGTTAGTTAACGGAGAAAAAAATCGCGTAAACTAACTAACAAAGCGTTGGGTACATGAATCAGTAAGATAATTCACTGACACGTTGAGTACGACAGTAGAGGAAATAGGTATAATGAACAGTGTCGCATAGCTACATATTGTAAAGAGTGAATAATTTTTCACATTTACTTTCATTTTCACATACACTCGTCGTGTACAAGTAGAGCTATCCTATGTTCTCGGAAAATAAGCTCTATATTTAGAGCTCCTCATGAAGTCATTCGCGGGTTGATGTAACTTAAGATATCGCTCTCCCGAGATTTACTCCTCATCGCTCGATATTTATTTCTCATGGTAACTTAAGCGACCTAAAGAAGCCAGTAGCAATATCGGCGAAACTGTCGTCCGGAAGAAATGTGGACCTATAGGGAGTAAAGCCCGGGAGAGCTATATATTTTAAACTAAGGACTGTTAACCCAATTTTTCATTCACGATGATGCAATATATCAAATACATAGTTTCTTAATACTATTATTCACGACAGTAGATATTATATTCCTAAACACTGAGAATAAGAGGATCGACAGCACCTCATCGTCATGCTGCGGACATTTTGAAAACGGATCAAATTATAAATAAATTAACGTTCTATGGCCGTTTAACATGTAAAAAAATAAATTCCCCAAGGCCGTACCCTTTGCTGGGCGAAAAAGGGGGACAGGAAGGGGAAGGTAAGAGGGTGTGGTTTGGGAGGTCGGAAAGGATGTTAATGGGTGGGTGGGTTAAGGGGTGAAATACGACATTTAATGTGGGCGAGAATTATATTATCAACAAAATTAATGATGGAATTAAAGACATTTTCATTTCAATCTTCAATGCCAGAAAATTGTAGGAAACGTGAACAACGGACACTACTTTACGTATATACCTTAAATTTCAATACACAACAAATACCGAGTAATTTCAATCGCACTTAACTGGTAAATAAATTCTTTTACGGGAAGTTAGAATTCCTCAAATCATTAAATTCAGAAAAATGAAGAAATATAATTTCCAGGCATAAAGAAGAACGAGAAAAAAACATTAATCCCTTTTTTTTATATAAACACCAGTCAATTCATTTTTATTGCACTCCATTTCGGAAATCTATAATTTAAACGCGTTGTTCTTAGATTGTTGTTGTCCTCATTTACGGAACGGTTGATAGGACGACCGCCACCATTGTTAGTGAATTAATCGCACTCAAACCGGCCGAATTTGAGATACGTATTAATAGAACTTAGCCACCGATATATTAACGTATTTTGAAGAATCTTACGCTAGATTTGAGGGAGAGGGGAAGGGGTCGAGCCAAATCTCACGATATCTCACTAAAAGGGGGTCCAAAAATCGCCCAAAATCACCTCACGTAATCAACGGAAAGGATTGGTGCCTCCTCCAAACATTCCCCTTATCTGACCACATGAGCAAAAACGCCGAAAATCACTCCTTCCTCTCCTCGCCCCGAGCATTACTCCAGCTGCTCGGTATGGTATGGTATTTGGAGGAGGCGACCGACAGCTGAGGTCATTTGCGCCATGAGGGAAGGGTATGGAAGGAAGGGTGGAGAGAAACCCGGCGTCGGCATTAGCCTGCTCTTGACGAAAGGCGCCAAGGGGACCACGGCTTAACGTCCCATCCGACGGACGGAGTGTTGCGCTTGAAATATCCTCCACACAACACTCAAGCAGGGATCGGGCAGTCTCTGAAAATTCTCTGCCACTGCCGGGATTTGAACCCGAGCTCGCCGGGTGGGAAGCCAACACTCTAGCCACCACACCACACCAGCCCGAACCCCCTCCAGCTGCTCCGTCTCTTGTTGGCCGTAGGTCATTTTGTTTTCCTTCGCCGTGTAGCCGGACATTCGGACGATGGATTCCGATTGATAGAGAGTGACGGAGTGCTGAAATTCAAATGGGACGTGCAGTTTGGCTTCTCCCCGATGCAATATTCAAAGAACTCGCCCGGAGGAGGAGGCGACACCCACGCACAGGTGTTGTCACCAAGCAGTGGGGAGTCACCGTGAGGAAGACACGTAAGACAGACGCGTCGATGATCACAACTTCCACGTCGCAGGGTCGTGATTGAATTCGAAATGTTCGCTTTCGTCGCGCCCTCACTGTGGCCGTGATATCAATCTCGTCGGTTTCTTCATCCAAGAAAAGGAAAATCATTATTAATAGAACTCATACCTTCTGCTCGATCGGTCATTTTTGATGGCGGATTACTCGCTTGATATTCATGCTCTCATCTTGAAATTAGAGTATATATAGAGGGCATATAAAGTAGAGCCACAGAAACATGATAAGAATAAAATGAACCGACCGACTTAGTTATGAAGAAGTGCTAAGAAGAGTAGGAGAGAAGAGAAGCCTCATGAAAACCTTAATAAGAAGACGGTGCAACTGTAAATTACGATGTTGAATGAACGTACCGCACCGGAAGTACAGCAGGAAGGAATTTGTATACTATTTTAGGGAATTTTATTTCTTCCCCTAGCCATTCACCATTAATACCTCTGAAGTCGTTCTCCCTTCGCTGCACCTCATTTCAGTTTTCAAAATATCTCGTGAAAAAGTCTTTGCAGGCATTTCGTCAAAAAACCTTTCCCAATGGCATATCTATTCAGTCGATATTTTTCGTTCAAAAAGTCTTTCACAACATATTTCTCACGTGCTGCTGTACTTTTTTTAGTACAATATTTTCATGAAGTTATTAGCGTGTCTCTTCTCTATTTTCCATAGTTTCCTCACAAATTTAGTTTCACATCACAAAACGTAATGAAAAAAATGGAGGTAATCACTTTCATCATACTATCATCATTCTTCCATTGGTAGCATAAACAAAATGCAGTCTCCAACTAGGAATCTATAAAAAAGTTAAAATTTTGCTAACCGTCAGTACTTCTAACTACTTCTCCAATGATTGGAAAGTAAAATCTTCCTCAATGGAAACGATGCAGAGACAGGTGCTAGAAGATTTTGTTCTGGTTCCAAGGTACGAGTGTGTAACTATATCCGCCTTTGAAACACTTCTAACGTAAAACAGATCAACCCAGAGTTCCGAAGCAAAGCGAAGTTCTTTCAGTGGATGTTCACTCGACACACTTTCTAGGGTACTGATGCATGTGGTAGGCGAAAACTACCGGAAAACCCTAAGGGAACACCACTAACGGATACAGAAAAAACTCAAGGGGGGCGCAAAAGATACTACGAGCTACTTGCACTTTTATCGTAATGAAAAATAATCAAGTTACATGAAAAGCTTAAAATAAACCGGCCTCGGTGGCAACGGGGTAAAGTCCTCGCTAACAAAAAAACCAATGGTAGCGGGTTCGAGTCCCGCCTCAGTAAGTTACCCTTGTCAAGGGCATGGATGCCTGCGCACGATTGATTGTTAAATGTTATCAACCCCGAAGTAAGGGCTGAACAGTGCTGTTTCTGGTGGTGTGTGAAATAAATAAATAGTTTTAATTAAACTGATTATATGCATATGCAAGACAGTGCGATCTTATGATATGAAAAAGTTACAATTGTGGTTCTGCAATTTTCGGCAATGCGGTCAGCCCCGCAACGGGGGACTCGCACCCCCTGCGACATCCATATATATCCGCCACTGAGGACCACCAACAAAGAATTCCCTTTGCTGGACCACGTGGCGGTGCATCGTTCCGTGTTCAACCAGGTGTGCATGCAACCCAAAACTATAAAACAAATACACTCACATAGAAAGCCAGCATTTACTGACATTATGAAATTTATATAGAACATCCATGGCATGCTAGATCCTCACCAGTATTGTCCAATTATTATTTATTTTTAGAATTTGAACTGTTAAGGAAATAGGGTGATCTTATCGAATTCTCTTTCCATTATCCCGTATTAATAAATATTGGACTTAAATTCATGAATATGCTAAGACAATCGTCGGTTATGTTGGATGGTAAATCCGTTGCTTATCGCAGTAAAAAAAGAGACGCAAAATTTGACAAAATATCGCGCGATGGGAACACGGTAGCTTTCGACCTTGTGCTCGGGGACCTTGTAGCGAAAAATTGAGGGGAAGATTGATCGAAACTTAAGTATGTCGTGAGAGGTGGTCGCCTGAGGCACGAAAGGAAATTATTGCGCTCGTAAAAATAATGGATGCGTTCATAATTTAATGGACCGCGTCGTAAATTGTCCAGCAGGCACTCCGAGCACGGTTGGAACAAATAATTCAGACAGCTTTTTCAACGCGACGCACAGTGGGCCAAAAACCAAGAAACTGGCCATGTTCGAAAAATGAAGTTCGCGAAAACCAACAAAAACAGTAGATATTCATTACTGAGCATATGCTCTTTAAGATGAGCTCCATTCAGAGCATAGAATACGTCAAGCTAGTCAAAAGCGTACAGGTAGTCAAAAGAGAGCATGTCAGATTGATTTTGACGACCAATTTTTTACGTGGAAAATAGCTAAATCCATATGCTGCATTTGCCTTTATTAAAGATACGTTATTTATAACGTTGGTTTCAAAGTACGTTTGCCTAAAAATTGACATTAAATGAGTGAGAGATTTTAAAAAATAATTAACATTTTTATAAATTTTCAAAAATCATAAAATTATTAATTAATGATTAATTAAAATTAGTTAATAATGAAAGACACTTTGTTTATTCCACAAGTTTATAATTTCTATTTTATTACCGGTTTCGGCTGTTACATCATTATCAAATACCTTGAACAAGTGGCGGTACTTTTTTGATAATAATTGTTTTTGGCGGCGATATTATTTGATAATGGTGTAACATACAAAACCGGTAATAAAATAGAATTTTTTATAAACTTGTGGAAGAAACAAAGTGTCTTTCATTATTAATATGGAGCCCTTCCACCACGTACGTGCTTCAAGTTCGATTTAAAATTAATTAACCAAAATTATGACTCTTCATTAAATTTTATAACGGTAACGGTAATTATTTTTATCGACATCAGGCTACACGGAGTTATTTGCATTCTGCTATAGAATGAATCATATAGAACAATGACTCTACATGATGCGTATATGTCTCCATAGCATATAGATTTGTTGGTAACGACAGTTTCGCTTGCATCGCCGTTGAGACATCTTTATATTCATAAGGTCCTATGATGTTTTTATGCTAGAAGTGGTACCTCTCAAATATTTCAGTCCCTGCCTTCTCCCTTTACCCTGCGTAAAATAATTGTGCCCTTACCACAACCAAATTTGACTTTGTTTAAAAGATGTTTGTTGTAAGTATGACCAAAGGTTTTTAATTTGTTACCTCAATCATGCTTTATTTTTAAGTCTTTGAAAAAGTTCTTGCAAAATGCACATTCTTGGCTTTTCACTAAAGAAAGTGTAGAACAAATATTGTTATAAAATATTGATGTAAATGAACTATAAATACAATTTTAGTTGTTATTTTTCACGTACGCACTTAAGCTTTGTTAACATAGATTACCAAGGTAACACAAAATGAGCTACACTATATGTAAAGCATAATGTATTATTATTTTGGATGGTAGCCTCAAACAGGTTATCCTTCGACGCTACGTAAAATTACTCAATTTTGCTATTGTCATGTAATTTGTGTGTGGAGTAATAAAATTATTATTATTATTATTATTATTAATTTCAACCGGAACCTAAATCATATTAAATTTCATAGAGCTACGAACAGAAATTTAACCTCCACACTTCCAATGCCTCAAATAAATTACACCCGAAAGAGAAAAAAAAACTGAAGATACCGAGATACCATTGCATGACCGATCATTATTTATTAACAATTGTTGTCAATGTAATACATTCTTCATGCATTCAACTGTTCGCTTACGGTCCCAAAGATCACGCGTTGTTCTCAAAACAAGAGGCACGTTCACGAGATACAGAAAGCGAGACTCATATACGTGACCTTAAACTTCGTACTCCAGCCAGAAACAGCAGGGTTCGTTAGCATATCATATTTCACACCCCCTTTAAGCCGGTCAATATTTTCAAAGCCCGTAATATTTGCCTCCATCAAGTGGTTCCTCACGCGGACGTTGAGGGAAAGTAACAGAAGCTAAATCAGAACAGCCATCAATCTCAAGGAAGAGGTCTCGAAGTGATGGAAAAATACTAGCTTTTGGGCGATAACAACACTCGACTGATTATAGAATCTCGCGCTCTTACAATAAGTGGACCTTGGAAAGAAAATGTGACTCCACGCTATGTTTTAACGGAACTTAAAAGAGAGCCCATAAATCAGAGCATATGCTTCTTTTATTTGAAGATACGAGCGTCCCAGCGGGCTTCCCCCGCTCTTTTCAATACAGGTCCACTGAGGGATAGGCGCGTTTCTAATTTTAAAATGTAGAAAAAAAGGCAGGGTCTTATGCACAAATTTAATTGGAATGTTCATGTACAAATTGAGGTCAGAGGACCTCTTTAAACACAACATTGGAAGTAATTACACTATCCTCTGTTAAACGCACATGATGACTCACACTTACGTATCGACAGAAGACATGAATGTGGAATCGGCCGCATTTTGATAAAAGTTATTTAAAGAATGCGAGATATTGTTGCAAATCCGTTTGTGCGCCGTTAACGTCAGGAATATTTACCGGTTTTTGTTTTTTTTTATTATTTAAAAACCAATTTTAGGAAACAATAGCAATATTTAGGAAGTAAGATATGCCGTCGTATGTTCTCTGATAAATTCTGTGCATTTTGGTACCTCATTTGTAGAGTTTGGTTGCGTATAAGTTGAGAAAAAGGTATCTATACAGTAGAAATAATATAAAAGATAGAAATATTTTTCTAGCGTTTAAGTATTAATTTCATCTTAAGATCCGCATGCCACTCAACAATATCCAATATTATCCTGAAACATTACCGAGAGAACCACACAAAATAGATCTTAGTAACCTTCAATCATTTTCACCTTTGGTATCAATCGCTAAACTTATTGAACATATCATTAAAGCAATTTTAAAATTTGCATAAGAATCCATTCCGACGAAAATGCATCAGGCGTAAGGTAAGGTAAGAGAATTCATTGTGGTAGTAACGTTAGATGGAATTTCAACATTAAATCTAAATGAGAATGTAATTGGACCAACCGCAATAAACTTATAACCCATCCACCACACCAATTGCCTTGCCAACGTATGCTATGAAATAAATTTTGCCACTCTGGTGTATGATGCAAGTATCGTCATTATGATGAAGGATTTGGTGCTTTTTCGGCGATTATTCCCGAGAAGACTATATCGTCATTATATCATGCTCCGATGAAATTACGCCAATTACAAATGACACCTACGAAATTCCTTTTTATCACCGCACGACCCTTTTGGCTACAACAAACAAGGCTCTGTAAACAAACCCTGGTTGTCCACGTGGATAACGACATCTAATCAACTTCTGCTATGTTCATATCTAAGCCCAAAACCTTATCCCGGTGAAGGCCTATTTAGGCAGGCTCTCTGGACGCGGTCTCGCATTGAAAACTTCACAAAGGAAAAAATGAAGGCCGAGGATTAAAAAGGTTCAGGAGACCATTACGGTAGGGGATAACTTCCCTTAGAAATTAGCCCTATTCAGTTTGCTTAAGGCACAGGCATCAAACGTCACGTCTACTTCAAACGACGTCGCGAGTGAGGGGAATCCACGAAATTCTCTTGTGAAATACGAAAAAAAAAGTCTAAAAATAGAAATGACCTTTCCTTGAACTACCTACGGCCTTTGGCATTTTCTGCGCAAACATTTTCGCATGAAATGTACCAATACATATCAATTTTTAAAAATCCATATTGACCAATTAAATATCCAGCTATCCCGTAAAATGACTACGAAATTTAAAATACCAGAGCCTCACCCAGTAAAATCAGGGAAACTACAGCAACTTCTCGGGTTCAAATTTATTTATTAACCCTTCCCCATACAGTCAATCCGACAAACATGCAGATTAAATAGAAGAGGAATGAAATATATTAGCGAAATGCACCAATGCGTGCATATAAGAAAACCGTTGGACTAGTGGTGAAGGAAAACGTTGACTCTTTATCTCTTGAATACTTTCCTAACTTCCGAAATAATAATTTCTCACAGTACTATTACGCCAAGGAAGCGTAAAAAGATAAAGCAATAGTTAGACCGTGACTGGATCACCACATCTGCACGTAATAGCACCAAATGTAAAGAGGAAGCACATATTTAATTCAGTGTTAGTTTATTACTCACCAAATACAGCACAAAGAAAACGAACACGTGGACCACATTTGGATGAATACAAAAGTATATGTTGTATGTATACTATTCTAATCGGTGGAGGCGACCGACTCTACTAATGTCATATTCACTACGAGGGAAGGAATAATGCACATAAACTAAGCGTTGGCATAACCCCACTTTAAGGAACGCCTGCCAACGGAAGTCACCGATGGGACCACGGCTTTACGTCCCATTCTATGCAAGTGTAAAATTTGAAGTACCCTCCTCCCACACCTCACCAAAGTAGAGATCCTATTCGGAAAATTCCCCGCCCCCGCCGGAATTCGAAGCTAGGCTCTCTGGATTGGAGTTACGATACCAATCCGTCTCCTTTTCTTGGCCGAGATAGCGAACTGAATTAACCTCTTTTATCAAGCTATGAATGAGGCACGCATACATTTGTTTTTGTTAATAATGGTTTAGGATTCCAAAAGCGAATAGAGCATGTCTCGATTCAGATTGCGAAAACTCATTGAGCAATACGACTCATGGACGACATAAACGTACTATAACATTTTTAACAGCAGAAAGTTACTAGATATATAGGAATATGAATAGAACGGAATACTCAAAGTACTCAAAACGAAAAAATAACTGCTAACTCAAATTCATAAATTCAAAATTAGAATTGAATACTAATTGCATGTTTCACATTCAGAGCAATTTCACCGTGAGGCGCGAACAAGCTAGGCTACTTTTCATTCAAAAATTTTTGCCTCATTCATTAAAGAAAAACATACGGAGGAAAAACACCAGCGTGAAAATAGCGGCATTAGGGGAAAGAATGGCAAACACGATGAGCAATTTTCCTTTTTGATTTCGAGGAATAAGAGCGAGCAATCGCGTAATTAACGAGTACACAGTACGCGAGCACAGTGCCTCTCTGCATGGCGCCTGGAGCGAGCAAGTTGTGTAATCATTGAATGGAGGGAGGAGGGTGGGCCTAGGATGAAGCACTTGCTGTCAGTCGCCCGAGTGAAGCGAGAGGGGGGGGGGGGGAGATTATAACGATCGCGGCTGTGTAACAAGGACGAGGTCACCCACACATTGCCAAGGACACGTAATAAGCAAAGAGGGGAGGGTGGGTGGGGGAGAAGTACACCCATGCACTCAACCCCTTCCCACGACATTCTCCTCGACTCGACGGAAACCCACCCCCACTACTCATCTCATCAGGTAAGGCACGTCAACAACGGAATAGTATTCATTCATAGTACGAGGGGTGTTCAGAAAATAACGGGAATTTTCCATTCAGGCTTCCGCGGAGATTTTGACTGTAGGCAATGATTATCCAACGATTTGATCGAAGGGTTTTTCTCTTTAATAGGAAAATCCTCCAAAATCGTTGGCGCATTAATGACTGATGCCGGGTTTCGCTAGATAGTGTGCCCTTTCCGCTTCTATAGCGGTAACGTGTTTACCCCGTCCCTTCCCTTCCAAACCTATCCCTATCCCAGAGGCGTCGACGGGCTCCTATCGCGGCGGCGCCTCTTTCCTTGTTCCTTCCCATCCAAACCCCTCCCCGGGAGCGCAGGCGTATAAGTCTTGGTTCGCGGCCCCGGTGTGTTGTATCCTTCAGAGGACCCACCCAGGAGCCCTGATCTTTCTGTAGGCAATGATTCTTCCGGGTTTCCTACAGAGTTTATTCATTTTGCAGAAACTTTTTCCTTTTTAAAATAATAATGAGAATCCTAACGGGGCCGTCGTTTTACAAGCATACAAGATGACATTAAAAGAAATCGATGACAGAGCGAGAGGGCTACCTCGAAGATCGCGTTCTAGAAGTGTTTCGAGGATTGAAACTTCGAGTGCTGGCACGAGTGCATAATATCAAATGCGATGAACAAGTGCATAGTTTTCTGGAGCTGGTAGGGGGGCATCCATTAATTACGTGAGGCGTTTAGGGAGGAGAGGGGCGGTGGTGTCACGGTGCCGGAACGGTGGTTATGAAAAAAATTAAATAGTCAAATAACACTTTCGTCAATTTTGGTGCCTCAAAATTTCCAATTTATATATTCTTATCCATAACAAAAATTTATTTCTAAAATATGGAGGCGTAACTTGTAATAAGAAAAGAACAGAGTAATATTACACTTGTAGTTAAGGAAAGTGCGTTCCGGCACTACTAATTTGGCCATGACGTCACTGGTGAATGGGGTCAAGCCGATTCTCGCCTACTCTCACGCGGGGAGAGTCCTTGCAAATATGTATCACGTAATGTTTTCCCCAATAAACAGTATAAAATGTGCTTCTAGACTAAGATCTTAGCAATATTAAATACTAGTTTTAACTAGCCTTAAATTAAAACAATTAAACAATTTTTTAAGGAAAT
This sequence comes from Ischnura elegans, assembly GCF_921293095.1. Taxonomy (NCBI): domain Eukaryota; kingdom Metazoa; phylum Arthropoda; class Insecta; order Odonata; family Coenagrionidae; genus Ischnura; species Ischnura elegans. Next base: position 12,492,876 of record NC_060256.1, read on the forward strand.
CCAACGCATAGAAGCATATATTAACGTATTTACACTGAATACGCATTTTAAACAATTTCACGTGAGATTAGAGGGAGGGGTCCGAGGCAAATCTTATGATATCTCAATCAGGGGAGAGGGGGGGGGGGTCAAAAAATCTCCAAAATAACCTCACGTAATTCATGGACTCCCCCTAACCAACTTGAACGTTGGCGAAATATTGTCCAGAAAAATGGATAAACGCGGAAGAAAACCCGGAACAATTATTGCACACAACAACGGGAACTTAAGTTAAAAAAAAAATATTTATCCGTCTAAATTAATGTTGCAGCCTTCAAAATTTATAGATTTTATGCACTTCTTTTTGGCATTAGATATTATGCAACTGTGTCAGCGCCTCTTCCAATCCTCGAAACACTTCTCAAACTCGACCTTTGGGATAGCCTTTAGCTCTGTCAGCGATTTCTTTTAATGTCATCTTGTATGCTTGTAAAATGAGCCCAGGGCCCACAGAATGAAGGGTGGAGTGAAAACAAGGGTCGGTAGTAGCCTACACTCTACGAATCCCATGCAACGCTGTCTTGAAGTTGCTTCACAAACACTCAAGTACGGATAGGGCAGTAAATGAAAAATCTCAGCCGCCGCCAGCATTTGAACCCAGGCTCTCCGGTTAGAAAGCTAACACAACAGCCACCACTACAACCCAGTCCTCCGCGAACTTAAATCGATGGGCAAACAAAAATTAAGATTAAAAGCAGTGTTGGTAAGTGATCGAGTAACAGTATTACTTGCAACGATTACTTTTTACGGAATGTAATTTTTACTCATAATTTACTCCTTACGGTGAAAGAGGAATCGTTACTTTCGTTGTAATAGTTACTTGCTCGTAATCTACGATTATTTTTACGGTTTACCTACACCTACAGATAACTTTGAATCCTTAAGTACCGTAATTAGCTTGTTTAGGTCCAGCTTCTCATATGCTGTAACACATTTATGAACAAACATGACACACCTTGTGTTGTTTCAGCAGTTATACTTGTATGTATCGCAAGTGAAATTGCAACTTAAGTAATTTCTAAGTCCTAATTATTTCCTAATTTTTACTGCACTATTCGACAGTTGCCAGGTGGTCCCTCGAGTGGACAATCTTACAAGAAGTAATTGTATTTGCAGCTGTAATTTTACTGACTACTTTTTAAAATCAGTAATTTGTACTCGTAATTGGGTACTTTTTTATAAAGTAAAAGTAATTGAGCCCATTTACTTTTCCTCAGTACTATTACCAACACTTTTTATAAACTACCACACTAACTCCATCCCCATACGATTTTCTCTCGTGTGTGGAAGAGGAGAGCTGAAGCATATGGAAGAGATTAAGCGAGACTTAAAACATTCAATTGAAAGCAAGTAGAATAGAGTTCAATTTTAAAAACTGAAATTACTCTCGCATGGGGAGGTCTTTAATGGAGGACGCGCAGCGAGACGTATCGAAAGCCCCTTCACTGGGGCTGAATCCACGTCATCGTTTCCAGTAGCAGCGCACGACCGGCGCGGAGTCTAGGCGCTGCGGCTTCAATGAGAAAATTACACCAGGAGGGTGACAGGCTACATACATGTCGCAGATGTGACCGTAACTCCAAGCAGGAAAATATAGCGAATGTAAAAGGTACGAGGGTGAATAGAACTTGTACCTGTACCAGTTTAAAGTGCACGATGGACACAGGAATTAATTTTCAAAATTAAAGAATACTTGCTATACATAGGATGATATCGGTATTTTTAAAAGATACAAGAGTGGGCAACGGACATATTTAAAATTATAATTGGAGAGGATGGTGGTAATCCATGCATTAACATAAATTTAAATAATCCCTTTAAAAATGTCTTAAAATTCAGAACTATGTGGATAACAACTGATTTGAACTCCTGAATTGGTAAGAACACTTCATAACCAGTAATTTTGTCCTAAAGTTGCGTGAAAAAGGAAATGTGTAAGATAAATTTTGTTAAACAAGTCTGAGGACACAAAAAGTTAAGGTGAGTCAATTAATAAAATATCACAGTTAAATGTCAATAATAACAAATATTACCCTCAAATTGAAGAAGCAAATAGATCAGGCATGCTTACGTATTCAAAGGGATAAGTTTGTTTAATTTCAGTAATAATTCAAACGAGAATCCCTTACGCGTAGTTAAGTACGCCAACCTAATAAAACACAAACAATGGTGAAAACCTTCGTAGGTTGATAGGCGATCGAAAGGGCAGTTAAGTGCTTCAGTCACATGGATATAGAAGAAGAGTAATGAATGAATTTTCTTATAAAAAAGAAACAAGTCCTTGAGAAGAGAAGACTTTGATTGCAGAAAATCCTAAAGAGCTAGATGTATACTCCTAACCTTAGAAAAAAAAACATTCAAGCGATGAAAACTGAACTCGCTTTGGCCATTTAATTAGCCTAAGAAGCTATTTATAGATACTCTTGCTGCTGAATATTCACCCCTTCACCCAAATCGCTATTCCAAAGCCGATGTCGTACATGTGGGGACGCTCCGAATATCAACCAAACGAAATTAAAGCGTTTTCACTAACTTTTAACCTGAATACTACCTCAATTTCCAGCATTTGTCCAAAACAGGCATAACCCTTCATGGAGCTTTTGGAGAGCGGCAGAACGACACTTAAGGAAAATCTCTCCGTTGATCTCCGTTTTGCGTAAACACCGATATGCCCAAATACGTTAAAAGCATTTGGGCTGAGACACCATGAACAGGTCCGATTGCATTACACTAAGGTACTTAGGTGTATAGCACGTTCTCTTAGCAGGCAATACCATAATTCGAAGAAATACCTCAAAATAGAGAAATGCATGCATGCTTGCCAGATTTTTCGAAATAGAAATCAATTTTGACACTCAATTCTTACCATGTGTGAAAACTTAAAAAGCACATCTGATGAGTGCGTGGGGAATTATTGTTTTATTTTGATTCAAGTCTTCCGTGAAAATGCCCTAAGAGGGATGGCTGAGCACTGCTCAGCAGTGAGCAGTGAGCAGTTTACAACTGAAAGAAAATAAAACAAAATTTTCCCGGCGTTTGATGTCGATAAAATGTTGCCGGGCAAGCAGCCATTGTTGCCGATGTTTCGATGGTCGAGTCGTCGACCGTCCTCAGGGCTGGATGTCAGAGGATTTACAACACGGCCATCGAAAAGTCGGCAATAAAGGAAACCCGACTGCAAACCCGGCAACAACTTGTCAAGTTCAAAACTAATTTTTATCATGTACAGAGGACAATAATGCTCATTTTAGAGGCGTTTCCATAAAGCATGAACAAGAGTGATTTCAGCGAACAAATAGTACGCTTTATAAAGGCGTATCCATGGTGTACTTAGAGGTTTCATCATTAAAGGAGAGGAGCCGAAGCCTTCAGCATATTCGCAGAAGCAGGAAAATGAGTTTAAAGGAGTGATGTGGGGTTATTAAGTGAGAGCGGTTAGGTTAGAAAGGGAGCCACAGCACTCAGAACATAATGTGACAGACTTCCCCACCTACAGAACCTCTACCGAGCGACTTAACTTTCAAAGGCGTCCTTTGTAAATACGGCAACAAGAGTAAGGAGAGAGAAAAGACGACCTGCGCGTTGAACCCGAGTTTTAAGGCGATTGTCACGAAGTCGATTTTCTCCTTATTGTTAGCTCGAGGCAGAGGAAACGGAAGATGTGCTTCCCATACCCACACTCCATAATACCTACCAATCAACTATTAGCCCCGTCAAAATAGACATTGACCCTTGCATGAATTCCCAAAAAGCTGAAAATTTACAGGAGTGTTAGGGATACCACTCTTATGAAATCCTGAGAAGTCCCCATCGATCCCGTGTGTGTAAAAAATTTTATTCAACGTCAAAGGCCAATGAGTTTTTTGCATTTTGTGGGCAAACAGTTACTTTTATGATAATAATTGCTCGGACCAAATTTGTAGATCAGGAAATTATCTACAAAATTGTCATCGCACTTTTTTCTCTAAGATTTACCATTTCTGAGAAGAAGCCATTCGAAAGTTAGCTAGTGCTGTCCATTAATGTTCGAAGAGCGCAACAATATAGTCATGCACATTATGAAGAATACAGCTCCATCCGAATTTCGAATGGCTTTTTCTCAGAAATGGTACGTCTAAGAGATAAAATTAGATGACAATTTTGTCGATAATTTCCTGATCTACAATTTTGGTCCGAGCAATTTTTATCGTAAAGCTAACCTTTTGGCCAAAAATGCAAAAAAAACTCATTTTTGTGACCTTTGACCTTGAATAAAATTTTTGCACACACGGGATATATGGGGACTTTTCAGGATTTCATAAGGGTGGTATTAGAAACGTCCCTGTAAATTTTCAGCTTGTTGGGAATTTATGTAATGGTACCCCTATTTTTTGGGCTAATTTGACCGGACTATATGAGACTATTTGCTGAATACTAAATCCAACATAACTAAATACAGGGTTATCATAAAAGAATGGTGCGCGGCGCGCCGGCCAATTTCTAGCGGCCCCTATCGGATAAAGGAAATATTGTATCGCGCCGCGCCCTGGAAAGCAGTCTGCGGGTTGCAGCTACAAAAATAAAACCAAATATCGACACACACCTCAAAAATAAACAATGTCAAAAATCGATTTGATTTATTGAACTTTTTAACCGATAAAGATTATTGCACTTTGAAATTATATAATTTTTCTATTTAATTGATGAGGTAGGTGGTAGGTAACGTGACGTGGAGCATTGTGGCCCACCGGACGATGTGAAACCGAATTTTGGCCCTTGCATTTAAAAAGGCTGAAGACCCCTGGTTTAAATGAATGCAGAATTACTTACCGTTTATGCCATTCATTTTTTGAACTTGTCGTCTCGAACAGTTTTTTACATAATTAATACTTTTCAATACTGTAACAGAAACCACGCTTAAACGGGACGGACTGATGCTTCCTCTATCAAGTCCCTATGTATCCACATTTCACGGTGAAGTTAACCATAATTAGGGCTGTTAACCGAAATGTTTATACGCGATAACGTGATTTATCACATTCATAACTTTTCAATGCCATTCCTCACGATGACATTAGTAAATTATTTAGCAAATATTATGAATAAATGGATCCCTCCGCACTGAACGCCGCGCTGTGGACGTTTTTGAAAACCTAAACCAAAATGTTACAAAAATTGCAACCAAAATTAGGCTTCAACGGGATGAAATGGTGCCCAATAAATGCATTCCCCTTCAGCTCCAACTCCCGAGAAACTGATTATGATTACGACAACAAAATCCACGCTCACTCTCGAATCGTTGCTCTATTTTTGGACTCGACCGGGTTACATAACGAAGACTTTCCCTCAGTGGGTCACAAATAAATTTGGAAGCACACCCGCCCGCGGTCAAGAGCGAAGACATGTTGACGACGGCGAGGGAAGGGCATATGGATAGCACAAGTCAACCACTAACACCTCAATCTTGTCTTGACCAACCGCCACATGGAAGCGCCAAGGTCGCCATACCATCTCCGGAAGACGACACGTCATTGGAAGGAAATGGAGAAGGGAATATTACAGGCAAAATCCAACATCCCACTTTCCGATTCGTCGCATGCTATTGGAAATAATACAGAAGCGACGAGGAATCGATCATCATCATCATTAGTCAGCAATCCTAAGATTGGTTTAACAATAGAGTAAGTAATTTAATACGCAGCATATAAGGCCCTATTATCGTAAGATACGAAAGTTAACAGGCGATTGCTTTGTACCTTGCAAAATTCCAGATTATTCGTCCAAAAAAGATATATAAACACACATAACAACGTTAAAACTGACATGAGAACAAATTTAAATTGACCAGTATGGAAAAAAGTACAGTATACGTTTCTTGCAAGTTTCAGCGTAATATTAAGAATAGTCTGCCGGCAACTGGATAATCTCGGAAAAACCAAGTTACTAGCCGAAATTCAAGGAAATATTATTATAACAATTGTTATGAACAAAATCGACCAACTATTGGCACCACTTGACGTAGCGACTCTTTCCTCTTCGGAATATATTATCAGGCTCGTGGAACAAGCTAATTTTTAAAAATTGCAAAAAATTCTTCCTCGCCATCTGGTTAATTCTTCCAGAACTACATCAAAAATATATACGATTTTTGTACGTGCGGTGAGCCCTCTATATATTTACTCTACGGTTTGACGCAGCTCTCAATTCCAGTTCTGGGTTTCCCCATTCACGGGTTAGGTGGAATAGGGGACTTATTAGTTTCAACCTCGCCAGAATAAAGGCATCTATTATAATAATAATAATAATAATTATTATTATCCCTCTGTCCTACCCGCTTGCATTTTCATAGCGACGTATTTCTTCTCTTTTACATACTTTATAACCCTTTGTCCTATGTAACTCATTCGGGGCCGTCCCTTGCCCTTCTTCCCTTCCACCTGTCCTTCAACGATTGTTTTCATCAGGTCATCATGTCTCATAATGTGGCCAACTAAGTTGTCCCGGATTAGGCTAAATTTTTGTTCAGTAGGTATTTTTAAAGAACGCACACTCTTCTTTCCTTGAGTCTCAGGACACAAACAAACAGCAGCAATGGAATGGTAGGAAGCATAAATTTTCACATATGGAATATGAGTGGCACAAAATAGCGAAAATATTAATTAATCGTTATCTTCTCCATTTCAAATCTCATAAGTTACAAAAACGACCAAAGTAAGGGGAAAACTAAAAAAAATCACGCAGGTGCTAACTAGAAGGTCAATGAAACAAGGAGCCAACACGACAAAGAATGTCTTGCACATGATGATTCCTAAAATGATTTCTCCTACCGGTGAAAAATTCTTAGATTCCTTTACAGAGCACAAAAAGCATATATGTTACTCCTCTTTAGCTGAGAAATTTTAGCACTTGCTATTTGTATAATTATATACCCAGTAATAATAGCAGGAAAATGCATATGAAGCCTATTCATTTCTGTGATTGCAAACTCCATTTGTGCCCCTGGAGTAGCAAAACCATTTTTTACTAACCAAAAGTGAAACGTCAGCAAAAGCCAAACTCAGAAATATCAATAAAGAAGTTTTTATGGTAACATTTCAAACGATTTATCATGTACCGCAAATAATGTTGGGTAAAAATCGCCCCAAGGCAATTATCCTGGATGATGGCATCAGGATACGATTTGGATGCATAACGCGGATATTTCGTGAAATCAATCTCTATCATGATGATAGCATCTGGAAGCCATGAAACTCAGTCACTACATAAAAGAGAAAATATAACAATTAGGCTAAAATATCTAATTAATAGATCTCATTACGATCAGAAGGGTGTGTTGTATGAGGTGAATGACCCTATTATTTCGTAAGTGCAGAAGATAATTCTCCAGACAGAAAAATTGCATCAATTCGGGTAATATTGCGCTTTTTGGAAGACACATTGCCGTTGAATTCCTCTGATTTCTTCTCAATCCATCCGTCATCGGCTGGGATGGAATTAAAAAGGGAAGACTACGATCCAGTCGAAGCAGGTGCGCATTAAGTTCGCAGAAAATTATAATTTATAGCTGCGGTTTGGAGACATAACTGGAATCTAAATGTTGCACGAAAAAGACTGAGGCGTCCATTTCAATGGCGCCGTAATACTGTCACGTTCACTTTTATGGAGGCTCCACCGTAAAACAACATTCATCTCATCCCCCCCCCCCAAAAAAAGCCGCGCTCTTTCTAGGAAAGCGCTCACCTGTCCCATGACGTGAGCATATGCCCACCTTCGAAAGCTATTTCGTCTGCGCATTTCACTCAAAGTCACGCACGGGATAAAAGGGAATATGGGCTAATAAAAGAGATCAAAAGAGAGCATTTTCATTCAGTCGCCGATCTTACTGTGATGAATAATTCTGGGGCCAACAACCTTTGAAACACACAGAGGTTTATCATCGCACTCGCATTTAGATAAAATTACTATAATAATCGTACGGCAAAACATACACACTGTCATACGCGCTAAAGTCATCTATTTAATTGACCCTACCACCGCGGTGGTTTTCTAACCGGTGGACCGGTTAGAAAATTTTGATATGCAATAATTCAACTATTGTTTCCAGTTGACATGTAGACATATGTCAACAAGATAAATTTAATATTTCTCTTTGTTATTGCCAGGGCTAGTTACGTAAGATATGAGATTTTGTTCATCAACATGATAATAAGTCAACAATCCTAAGATTGATTTGACGCAGCTATCCTACCCTCTAGCCTTTCCGTAGCGACGTATTTCTTATTTCCTTCATCTCTTACATACATGGGGTTTTAAATAATATATTTCCGTATACATAACATAATTCGGTTCAGTTATATATAATTCGGTAAATACTCCGGATATTCATCAAAGGTTCATGAAAAACATCGTAAAAGATAACAATAAATCACAAATAGAAAATAGAATAAATCTTCAAAATATAGAAGGAATATGAGCATTAATGCACGTTTCACGACTGGAGATTTTCATTAAAACGTATTTGGTAAAAGAGCAATAAGTATTATTTCAAAAATTAACACTAAAACTCTATTTGAAGGCTATCTGCGGATCTATTCGAAGTCTTTCATGATCCACACATACTAATAATGCCTTAAAAAATTCTGCATACCACAAAATATGTTGAAACCATAAAACTAGGGGGTTTTACTGGCCAAAACTGGCTCTCTACGTGAAAATCGTTTCCTGCAATGCGTGAGTCATAATATTGCAGCAAAACTTTCCCGTCTGAGCGCTGAGACTGAACGCTAGGGAATTTCCGCACCTAGCAGTGATCGAAGAGTACATGAAAATCCTTATCGGGACTTTCACTTCATGAAATACAAGCCACACCCTCAGATAAGCGCAGATAAATGGTGCAAACACGTCAAAAATACTACCATAACGAACGGCTCAATAGATTGCTTTCAGCCACACTTCACCACTGCGATTCAAACAATGCCGCGACAAGGAAATCCGCAAGATTATTTCTATCTGAAGAATGGTTCAATTTATTTCAGAATTAACTCATAAATCACACAACCATTTAAATTGTACGCCCGAACTTTCAAAATCGTATACAATTTCAGCACATAAAATTCATTATTTTTAATTATTCGAATATTGAAATATACATAACTTTATGCCACATCGGAAAAGTTTATCGTTGACAATAGCCATCCAATACTTCTCTAACAGTACTATTTTGAATGGTTTCTTATGCACCAAAATAAATCTTTATAATAAAATAATTTATTCACGGAAAGCCAGTGTTGAAATATATATTATTTTTCAATACCACATTTCACTCCTTCGTGTGGCAACACTTACATTTATCAAGGATTACAACTGGTAATTGTAAATATGTTTAAAAATGGTCGTTAACAATAATGTGCGGTATAGATGATAATTTGGGTGTTGTTCATTATATGATCGCTTCATATTACCCAAATTCAAGATGAAAAGTTTTTTTTTGCTGGTGGTTACTTAAAGAAATTTTTTAAATCGGTACGCCATTTAAAATAAATTGGAAATTGTTGTTGCTTTGGCTTGTTTTGGAAATTCTCCAGTGGTTAGGTTTATAATTTTATTCTACACTTTTATGTAAATCCTCACCACTGAAAAAATACAATATTATCCTTGCCGTATACACTCGGTAACAGTAGGTAACAATAACTCGATAACGCAATTGATAACTTACGTAGTCAAAAAATTCAACTAAGCTACTTCATTTATTGGTGTCAAATGAATGATACAAACAAATTATCAGCGTGGAAGAGTTTGAGTCTGATCATTAATTTCCGTGTCGTATTCGACGATATCCATCTGCAAGGCGAAAAGTTATTTTTTATTCACGTCTGCTGGGGGAAATACAATTTTTTTTAAACAGGATGTCATCTAACTAGGTTTATGTGGATTTTGCTCATTAATATGAACCTATAATGTCACCCTACTCCCATTTTAAAATCCCTACCCGCCAACACATTTCATTCCATCAATTTATCACCGGCGAAACTCTAAAAAAAATCTAGCTTATCTCCGCTGTACTTAATTTATTTCTGATACTAATCCGACTTCGTCGACCATCGGAGATTATTGATCACGAGGGGGAATTAGACGAAAAAACCAAAGGTCATTGGAATGGGGATTTTGATCCACAGACATTTTCTAGAAGCACATAAATTCATTCGTCCACGTCACAATGAGCCACTCCCAACCGAGTGGGACCTAGGGTGGACTAGGGATCTCTTCTGATTGGAAGCAATTGGGCGTGGAGGCCAAAAGCACGGAGGAACAAAGCACAGCACAACTGCACAGCCTCCCCGCTGGTGTCAACGGGGATTATTGGGGCCCCAGGCCCAGTGCTTACTTTCCCCGTTAAGACCGCTATCAAGCTGCCAGGCAGCACATTCAATTAACACAGATAATAAAGACAGTCCGATTGGAGACCCACTAAATTTAGGAGCGTAACCAAAAACTAATTGTAAGGTAAGGTCAGCTGAGGTCATTTGCGCCAATAGAGACGGGTAGGGGAGGATGGAGAGAAACCCGGCGATGGGATCAGCCTGATTTTAAAGAAAGGCGCCAAGGGGACCACGGTTTAACGCTCTATGCGACGGACGAAGTGTTGCAGTTGAAGTGTACTCCATGAAACACTCGGGCAGATAAGTTGAATAAAATGCGATGACGATTCCCTGACGTCGAATAATATTATTATATAATTGCAAAGAAAATTATTATCTCAATGCTGAGATTATTTCCGTTTGAACGAGATAATACAACAAAATACATCGTTCACATATGTCACTATGTAAAGGTTAGTTTTCGTGACGAGACAACAACAAGATGGAACGTTGATATTGGTGCAAAAGGAATACATGTATGTAATAATTATAGTATTAACTTACAAGAGTGTTGATTTTCATAAATATAAGATGATGACGATGTCAAGATGCTCTGTTTCCTTCCTTCTATTTGGGCCAAAACTTGTTACGTACCTGGAAAGAAAAATTAACAGTTAAACAAAAGAAATAAATTATCACTCAAATGAAGCTAACGAAATATTTTGAAAAAGTAGACAAAAATTATGAGCAACAAAAAGAGCAATGATAATTATCTTGAAACTGCTTGGAAGGATATGAAAATGGGTGACCAAAAACAACAAGTTTCGAGTTGATCGCCACGGAGGATAAAGGAGTGAAGTTTGCTTACAAATTTCTCGCTGGTGGCCGTTACATACGTACTATCATATAGCTAATGGCCTTAATCCGGCTTATCTTTCACGTTTCATCCTAATGTACACCTCTCATGAAGTAAACGACACGCTAACACCAGTTAACCCACTGGAATCTTCTCAACTTGCTTTCTTCGAACCGGGAAAAGGAGAAATTCAACATTTTCAAGTCCCTCGGAGCTATAGCTCTGGAGCTCGGAGCTCCAGAGGGTCCACCGTAAGCAAACAAAATTCAAGGACCAAACACCGAGACCGAAGAACAAACCTTATGCAAGCGCTTTACACGAGTTATTCTAGGTTTAAAAAACAAACCTTGAATACGAGTCAACCCTTGCCGGAACGCGAATGCAACAGAAATATTTGCTCGAAGACACTGAAGGACACAGGGAAAATAACAAAGTTCAGTAGCCCAGGAAAAGGAAAATGGGCGCCAATAATGCTTGAGAAATGAAAATTAAAATATCCCATTGAATTGAAGAGTGAAGAAAACATAGTGGGATATTTATTATTTTATTCACGAAACATTTACATATTCTGCACTTGAGTGCTGTAGAATTTCACTAAATTTACGATACAAAAACCGGTCCAACCAACTAAAACAACTACATAAAGGCCTGAAAGTGGAAAATAAAATTTCCGAAACGTCGGTAAATATATTTTTTATAAATGACCGAAACCTCAAGAGTTCATATTTAAATATAAACAATAGGTCAAGAATAAAATAAATAAACTACCGTTACTACTGTTTAGGCCTGCCTAAACGGTACATTAACATGTACGGGTAAATGTTTAAATGTATTAACGCGAGAATAAACGCCAAAATGCACCATGTAACCACCCAACTTGTGCGAATGCATGCACAGAAAATGGAACCTGTTCTAATTTGGTTCATATATTCGTACATGTTCCGTTCCGGTCCACAAACATCATTCATTCAAACAGACATTAACTCGTACGTGTTAATGTATCGTGTAAACAGGCCTTTAGAGGGTGACCATTATGATATCAGATTTTATTTTTAAATCTGTTTTAGCAGAAAAAATGTATAAATTTGATTTAACCTTCTCCCGGCGAATGGCTGACGTAAACAGTTGTCGGGTTTCAATCCGGGTTAGATCATGCATTTTCATCCTTGCGGACATTCTTGATTCTACATGCTTGATCATCAACGGCCCTGATGACGATGAATAAGTCATTCGTCGAAACGTCGGCAAGGATGGTAATGGATGATCTAATTCGGATGAAAACCCGAGAACTGTTTACGTTGCATAAATTTGTGTTTGTATTTATTGACGTTTTTTTGCGGGAAATCCTACAACTTCTATTTCGGTGAAGCAACATTCATTCTCAAAATGGAGACAGGATGCTTGACTGCAAGATGTGCACACAAAAACAAATTTCCCCGCGAGTGTTTACGTCCACGAATAGTCCCCGAAAAGGCAGCGAAGAGTAAGGTAAAGGGCTTCCGGGAGCAACACACGGGTGCGAGGAAGGAAATTTCCAGAAGAGTAGAGAGGAACCTCATCACTGGATCAATTTATACTGGACACCATAGAGGTATAAATGAATAACTAACGAAAAATAGTAAATCCAAAGAATACATTCAAGCATAAATACAACGTACCTCGGATGTATACAGTTTCCAGCGTAATTCTGTGGAAATATTTGATATTTAACATAAAGAAAGCACTTGCCTATTAACACACTCGTTAAATTCTAACGAGGCATCGGCACGTAATGTCAAGGCTCAAGGTTGAAATTGGCATTATTTGCAGAAATATCGGTCGGTAGAAATAAATAAGTACGGGAATAACATTATGTTAAGCACCTCCGAAAAATCAATTTATGAAGAATTGGAGTCTTGATAAAAAATTGTAAGAGTTTTTCTTTAACACAATTGAAATGCCTATGGTTGGTGGTCAATGTCCATTAATCAACTAATTCTAGATTTAGATTTTTTACAGATAAAATACTTTAAATAAAGCGACTACAATACAATTACCGTCGCTTTGAAGACAGATTTCTGGTATTGACGTGTTCTCGTGCCTTTTAACTACTAAACGACGCACATCAAAATAGTGTCTTTGAATCATTGAATATAAGCTTAGAGTAAAGAAACGTATGAATGGCCATCAAGAAGATAAATGAGAAATGAAAAAGAAAAAACTGTGTGCTTTCACATGAAATGTATATTCACACGACCATGGTTTCAACGTAAGACGTCATCATCAGACGTCTTACGTTGAAACCACGGTCGTGTAAATGTGTGAATAAATATGTCATGTGAAAGCACAGAGTTTCTTCTGATTAATTTCTCATAATGAATCGCTTTCACAAAGAGTTACGCCTCAAACCATTAAGATAAATGAAGTCAATGTTGCAAAATAAATATGGATATAATAGCATATTTACGTGAATATAAGCAAGTTATCGAGGGTACTTTTCCTCAAAGAAATTCAGCTAATATAAAATTAGCATGCTGGGGTTCTACTGCAATACAATAAAGGCATATAAAACAAGAGGGCATAATTCTAAGATCAGGCTCACGATAAAAAGGGGAGAGACAGTGTCTACACGGTTTTATTTGCATTTCGTAGAATTTTGAGTAGATGATGACAGAATAACGACAATGCAATCTAGAACGGCGAGACAAACATACACATTTTTTCATGCACGACAAAAAAGCCGCAAAACAATTCAAAGTGATTTATAACTTGGTATTTCGTCGAGCAGAGTGGCATGTAATTTCATACTCAATGATTACCTGGTCGTGTAACCATAAGTACCATGAGGGCAGTACCTACCATTGTTCTCCACGCGTGTGATCACGAAATAAATGTAGCTCCGCGGTGTCACTACTTTTTTAAACAGAATGGTGCGTACTAGATGGGGAAAATACTGCCACATACCATTATATGAAATGATGCAGTCCGATAAAAATTCAAGAATGAACTACTCGAGTGGAATACAATAATTAAATATTTATATTCTATTTCATTCTTTCTCCCTATTGAATTGGTATTTTTCTCTGCGATAAAAAGATGCCTAATAAGAAATTGATAAACTAGTCTATTTAGACCTTCACCCACTTCTCTCACCTGAAAGCTTTGATATTTATAAAATTATAGCCAAATTAGCCTTCACAGTTGACACCAAACGAAAGAGAGAAGTTAAAGGAATAATAAGAAAACTAATTTTTAAATGTGTTCTGGGTATCGGCAAAAAAAGGTGAACACGAATAAATTAAAAATATTACTAAGGGAAGGCGGCCATTGGAATTAATTACTCACAAAAAAATAAAACATAACATAAAGTTACAAAAAATTATTCGTTTTCCAAAAAATCGATGGAAGTAAGTGTGGAATAAATCATTTTTTTTAACGAACACACAATTCATTGCTACATTAGACTTCTATGAGTTTAAAAGCATAATGATGAAAATAATTGGAAAATATGATCCCTAAAGCGACATCATAATTATGCGTTACTTCACAATTGCTGAAAAAGCGTTGCTTAAACTCGTTCCCTATCTAGTTAGCTACACTCAAACCACTTCTATCTCCATTAAAAGGATTGAACTACTAGGTTACGTCGGTATGTGGTATGAATCGCCTCCGGAATAGCAATCAATTTACAAAATTAACATACGGGGTAGCAGGACTTGGTCAAACGTGTATGGAAGAAATAACACCGAAATCAAATAGCAATTGCTCAGGCAAAAATAGTTCATTCACAGCAGTGATACGGATTCATTCAGTAATACGAATTCGTGTATTCACTTCCTCGTGAAGCCAAGACGAAAATCAACAAAGCGGCTAGTTCCAAGAAACATCAAAAAATCCTCTGAGAAGTTTCTAAGCAAATATCGATGTTTTATCGCAATCAGAACTTCGAACATTAAACGGTAGACTAAGGATATATTCTGCCAAAATGTACGAGATCTTATAATTTTTCGAGGACAGAAAAAATTTCAGAGGAGTCGAACAGATTACAGTCTTTCAAGTCACGAGGCTACGCAACCGTTGTCTTCCAGAGGTAGGATGGGTAGGTGCGCAAATATACCACTCTACTATCGCCTTTCCAGACTGCACTTCTCCCCCTCACCACAGTAACTCACCCTTATCTCCTACTCCGTCTCCCCAGAGACCGTCACCAGACCGTTCCCTTCCGAGAAAAGAGCTAGATAAAAGCGCGACACACGAGCCTGTCCGAGATTCCTTCCATTGCAAATGGATTCCTCGAAATTTTACGCAGAAAAAGGGCAAAAATCAGCCGCCATGCTCCTACTTCACTCAATAGGCTTTTACGTGAAAGAGCTTTGAATTTCCTGGCTTGTTAAGCTTTCGATTTCCTCTCCGTGACATAAAATCACTATAGCATCGGCAATAAGATTTTTTCGAAGCATTATTAAGTATTATTATTATTAATACGAAGTATTATTAATGCATACTATCGTTTCTGGGATCACAGAAGCTTCTAGCCAAAATTAAACCATAAAAGATCCAGCCAAAGACCTAGAAAACTAGCTTGACTATGATATTGAGTACAGAATGGAGTGTGATTGGAGCCGTTAAAAATGCCTCTAATCTAAAACTTAATTATAAATCTCGAAGACGTGGAAAATACAGTAGTACCTATCTCCATTAGAGGTAACCTCTTAGTAACTTTCTCTATAAGAGACGATGAACAGCGCCACGGCTGGCAGCTAACTAATATGGAATCCGTTTCTCACTATAACACGATACCATATTGTTCTTGTACAAGGGGAAGTATTCAAAAACATGCTCTTGAATAAGTGTAATCCTTTATACCTTATACGATAAAGCCTTAAAATGTATTTCTCTTACTTCACTCGCTGAGATAAATAAGGCTTGAGAGATAAAGCTTCAGGAACAAATTTTAATTTCAAATTGTGAATCATACAAATCTCTCTTCAAATCAAATGTTTTTTTTTCTTTCATATACTATTGGGGAGAAATATACCGAAAAGAAAAATCCACCCCATTGTGTACGCAATATCGGTCCACTAAGGTATTTGTTCGTTAGAAACGAACTTACGTGGCTGAGTGCTAGCATAGAGTAAGTATACTTAGAATATACTTACTCTATGGTGCTAGTAAGTAAGCTAGGCTATATTTTATACATCTCATTCATTTTCAAAATCCCTGTATACATTACTGCAATTTTTTTACGCTTTACTCCATGAAGAACACGGTTAAGGGGAATATATTTTCAAATAATAATAAAATGAATTTATCCTAAAAGTGATACAGCCGTTAAGCGTTCACTCTAAACTTTACCACATTCTACGTCATTCGAAGTAGTCTCGATTAGTCTAAGAGTGGCAGCGAATTCTCGAGAGAATTCACACTATTTTCACAGCCTAACAGCTCGTCTAGGTGATTGCCAACTTGGCTTACGTGACCACACACACGCACGTTTGGAAACGCATACCACAAACAACGCACTTTTGAGGTTTTCTTTATGTCACAGACGATTTTATATTGGCGTAAACGTATATCAAGGTCATGGGTATAGGGTTCAAGTACGGGGGTATCCGTTTGAAATGCCCATGAAATAACTTATCGCTAAAGAATTTTCTTGAGTTAATAATTGGCAAAACCCTGGTAGGTCAAGGAAAGGAAATGTTCCCACCACCCAAACCCTGCCTGCGTAATTTACAAGCCGATGGATCAATCCAGGGTAAACTCCACCCCATTCTAGGCAAACCAAACTTTGAGTTATGCACCGCGCGCATTGTAAGGAAATAAATCAGAGGAAAACCTTAAATCAAGAGAAAGAAATAGGAAACCTCAAGGCATTCAAAACTGATAGGATAAAAGAGCTTTATTTTATTTATTTTCATAGAACCGAAAACAGCTTATGCTGGCCATTACATCGGGGTTTTCCAACAATTTTTAACAAATACACAATCACGAACAACCATGCCCTGGATATGAGCAACATACCCAGGCGGGACTCGAACCCGCGACCTCTTGTTTGGCAGGCGAGGACTTAAACCCCGCTTTCACCGAGGCCGGCAAATTTAACTTAAAAAAGCTTAAACAACTTCATCACATTATTCCACAAGAAACCCACTTGTATGGCGAACCGAACAATTGACTTCACGCATTCTTAGACAATGTGCCAGCCGCAACGTCTGGAAAAATCATCAGTTCTCGCGGCAATTTCACGGGGATTCGGAGTACCTACGACTTGTCACGTTCGTAAGATTCATCAAGGATAGGAAAGAAAGACAATGGGAGCTCAAGGAAACCACAATCTGTGCACCATTCGATATGCTCAAACCACGCTTACCAACAACTAAACGCGATGATTTGAAATGGTTACGCGTTCCATGTTCATTTTTTCATAGTGAAGGTGATCCATAGCAGACTTACAGCTAATCATCATAATAAGTCAATAATCCTAAGATTGCTTTGACGCAGCTCTCCATTCCTCTCTCCCCTCCGTTAGCCTATTCACAGCGACATATTTTCTTCTCTTTTCATTGCTTTATAACCTCTTAATCTTATGTACCTCATTCGCGGCCGTCCCTTGCCCTTCTTCCCTTCCACCTGTCCTTCTACCATTGTTTTCTTCCGGCCATCATGCCTCATAATTTGGGAACGAAGTTGTCCCGTATTCTCATTAAAGATTTTAGAAGACTTCTCTTTTCTCCCACTCTTCTTAGTACTTCCCATTACTTACTCGGTCTATCCATTTTATCTTCACCATTCTTCGGTAGCATCACATTCTGAAAGCTTCCACTCCTGAATTCTCTGCTGCTGTCAACGTCCAAGTCTCGCTCCCATAAAGAATCATGTTCCATATGTAGCATCTGATGAATTGTTTCCTCACTTTTGTACTTATTTTTTTCAGCTCTAATTAGATTCTTCTTTTTGTGGACAGCCCTCCCCCTCTGTGTTATATTACTATTCCTTTCTTACTTCGTCCATCGTTGGTTATTCGGTTTCCAAGGGAACAAAACTCTTTCAAGAGTTAAAGCTATCAGGAAAAATGTACCAACCTCCTTACTAACCAATAATCCAAATAATTTTGGCGCTTTAAAAACATTCACGATTATTATTGCTACATACATAATTAGTAGAGATGCGTGAAAATCGCAAATGCGATAAATGCGATTTAGATGCGATGTGCGCAAATAAATGCGACATAGATGCGATGACAGGACTTTTATGATATTTTTACGCAAATGTGCCTTTTCAACGGCAAAATTCGTAATTTTGTGCCGAACGCAGTTTAAATGCTCCGCCGACACTCACCGCTTAAAGCATGTGAGCGACTGGCCAGCTGCTAGTTGGCTGGGACTATATGTGGCCGCGAACTACCTAAGTGGGCGCGGGCAAGCTACACCTCCGCCACTATATGTCTTATTCCTTAATTTATTATTGTTCTACAGCATAATTATTTAAAATATTCTGCATTTTGTCATATAACTGTGTTTCACTACATTTTATCGTCATCTACCTCATCATGAAAATAAAAAATAGACGCTACAAAATGCGATAAACTGTTATTGAAAGTGCGATGAAATAAAAATGAAAGTGCGATTTTCACGTATCTCTAATAATTAGTCATGAGAACTAGAGGAAACATTGCTGACCGCGAAATAATATTTTTATTTCCTAAAACAAAGAGACCACAGGCAAGAGAGGCAATTGGCAGCCTCAGAAGGCACTTCTAGGATTCCAAATGACTCTCCAAGAAAGACGCGCCCACTCCAACAGCGCAACAGCACGCAAGCTCACTGTGCCGTCCGTCTGTCCCCATCACATTGCCTACGCTCGGAAGAATAAGACCTCCACGCCCACCAGCCAATGTCATCTTCCAAAGCGCGCAAGTTCACAGTGTATTCACAGAATCAGTAATCCGCAAGGATAGAAATCAAAATG
Source organism: Ischnura elegans (assembly GCF_921293095.1). Classification (NCBI taxonomy): domain Eukaryota; kingdom Metazoa; phylum Arthropoda; class Insecta; order Odonata; family Coenagrionidae; genus Ischnura; species Ischnura elegans. The sequence goes on from NC_060256.1 coordinate 12,512,058, forward strand.
TAACATTTCACTACATAGACGGTTTGTAAAACACATATCTTTATATCTATAGTGAAACATATGTCTTCGGTATTTGCCGGAAAAATATTTTTATCCAAGATACTGCGTCATGATTTTCATCTTAATTATTGCAAAAAGTATAAGATATAATAAAACGTCACCAATTCACTCCGCTTGGCTTACCAAAGCACTCACGATAAAAATAAATAAGCGAAGTAATGCCATAAATTTCGTAACTGAGGCAAAGATTAACAAAAATATAAATTCCTCTGACTTAAGTAGATCAGATGGATTACTCAAGACCTTTCTTACATACTGCAATTAGGCCTATTGTCTAACAAGTTAGAGGATCGTTTTAGTTCATGGGATTAACCTCCATCTCTATGTCTGTATCCCTAAGTATTCTTATACAAAAAAAGCGAATTGTTTGTGAGCATATCTTTATTGTTGCCATTTACTTCTTCTATATGCAATCCACTGAGATTTCACGTAAATTCATTTAGAATATTAAGCTGAATGATTGATAAGTCACACACGAAATGGCAGTTTCACTTGTTAGTCGAGACATGGCGGGGACTACAGAGATATAAAAGTCGGTCTTCAATGGCCTCGTTTAATAGGCAATGGAAAGACAAAATGAATTTGTGAAATATCAAAGAAGACTTGACTAGGATGGAATATATTTAGAACATTAACAGATTTGATTTCCAAACCAAATAAAAATTTTAAAAAAATACCAAACGCATCACTTTCATCAAGGTCTGTACAGCATATTCTTCCAGCATATGCATCCACTACATTTTAAAATCATAAGAAAGTCGTTATCAAAGCCATAGTTATAATAGCTATTATTTTTAGTGGAAAATCTGTAGAATTTATCAAGGTCTTGACTTGCCCTCAAGATTTACTCCTTAATATTATAATGTGTATAATGTTCTTTTTAATGCTAAATACTCGAAAGTCACACGGCGCTCATAATGAGAGAATGGACCTTGATTTATCACAATAATGAGGCGTTCTATCAACCGTTTCTGTTTTCTTCTATCCATCTCCAATTTCTTCGTCTTCTTGCGCCGGTAAAGTAGTTAATTATTTCTAAATTCGACAATATGACACAATCGTTACATATCTGGTGCCATCGGCTACCGTTCCAATACGAGTCAAAACATACAAGATCTAAACTATGACAACCAGCTCATTTTGTAAACAATAAAGGTATCAAATTGCACTGACTCGCATTTGCGGTTGGCCTAGCTTACTCTAAAATTACCAATTACCCCATACATTAACTTCAAATTTCAAAAGAGAGATTTCTAACCTTCCCGATACTCATGCAACATAACGGAAAAATGACATGAAAACCAAAAGCCAAGCCACGATCGGGGACAAATAAGAAATATCCGATGGACTTAACATTTGAAGGAATTCCGTTAATATTTCCACAACTGCAGGAAACTTTTTCTGAAAACGTTTCTAAGTTTCCTCAATGAATAAAATTTACAGAGTGGAAAAAACTGTGTCACGAAATTTCAACCCTGATTTATAGCTGATATCAAAATTACTAATAATATTTAATCTTTTCTCGGGTTCCCGTGCGGGTAAGATATTTGAAGAGCGCCGACGTTTCGGGTTCCGACTCGTCACCCTTTCTCAAGGCTACTGATTGAATCATAAAATCATACATTACTAATAATGTTTACGTCGAAAACGCACGATTTTTGAACCACAGAAACTTTTAGCCAAGCCTTCCGATTGGCCACGAGTTTGCCTTGTTGCCACATGCTCTGTATAACTCTTTGTAAGCTTTGCCTGCTGGAGATCGCGTCTTATTTTTAAGGTCTTTCTAATCCATTTAAAAATTCGTCGATTGACCTTCATAAGTTAACATAAACAAACTTCCCTCGCCCCGCACTTTTCCAACGTGATACGCAAATACGTAGAGATTATCTTGCTGTTCGTCTCTTCAGCAATCTCCGGCAGGTAAAGCATTCGAAGTCATGAGTTGTCCAGAGCACCTGAGAACAGGGCAAACTCGCGGCCAATTGGAGCGCTTGGCTCAAATTTCTGTAGTTTAAAAATAGTGCGTTTTAGACCTATTGGAAATTTTGGTTCCTACTAGAATCAGCTATCCAGGGTTAAAATTTCGTGACAAAATTGTTCTCCGCCTTATATATTTTATTCAGTTGAGGAAACTTAGTAACGTTTTCATAACAAAAATTCAAAGTTCGCTGTAGTCTTGGACAGTTAAATTGAATTCTTAAATTATTAACTCCAACGCGCATTTCTAATTTGTCTTCGATCGCGCCTACTCAGCTGGATTTTGGTTTTCATTTCGTTTTTCCGTACTTTTGCATGAGTATGAGGAAGGTGACAAATCTCTCTTTTAAAATTTGAAATTAATTTGAGGGGTAATTGTTAATTTTAGATTGATAATAATAATTCGTCTTTCATTGGCGAGATTGGGCCTAGAAAGCCCCATCTAGTATTGTTAACCGAAAATGTGAGTCAGCACAATTAATACCTTCTGACTTTAAAAATGACCACTTTTAGACCAAAAAATCATTAGTAATTTTGGTTCCGTATGGCATCAGTCATCCAGGGGTAAAATTCCGTGAATTCTCCACCCTGTATTATGACGCACCATTACCACCGGCAATAAGCGTTTAAAATCCATGAACGAGAATTCACAGAACCACGCTCCAGTAAACGGCAGACGAGTACCATGCATAGGCGATTCAGCAACGGTAATATCACCAAAAACTTTCTCCGCCCAATGATTCTCCCTCCACTATACAATGCCCTCGGCGCATGAAGGCCTTTCCCTTCTATCGATCCCCGAACACTCGACCACAGATCGCGACGGAAGATAGAGCAACGTTATCGAGCAAAAGCCGCCCGCCCGCCCGACTGCCCCAACCAGAAAGGCAGTGAGAAGTGACTCGGCAGTTATCTCAGTCTGGATTATACACTTATCGGCTGGCTGAGTACTTACTCCGATTACAACGGTTTCTGAAAGGAAGAGAATCCCGTGCTTCGACGCAGAGAAAGCTAGCAGACTAAGGCGTCGTTTCTATTAAACATGAACTACTTCAGAAGGGTTTCTCGGGTTTTCCAGCGGTTGATGTCGTCCATGTCTCCCGACGTTTCGATCCGCGACTTGCTGATCATCCTCAGGGGATCTTCCGAAGATCTCCATTCATTCGGAAGATCCCCTGAGGATGATCAGCAAGTCGCGGATCGAAACGTCGGGAGACATGGACGACAGCAACCGGTGGAAAACCCGAGAAACTTTTCTGCAACTGATACGCCGGGAAAACCTAAGATCATACATGAACTACTTCAATTGGGAGTCTAAGGCTCGACAAGTCATATTTTGTCTGTATTCCGTATGTTGTTGAAAACTTTTGACTGACGTAAAACTTTGAGATTACGATATGTATGAAGTTTTATCGGTTAGACCTCCAGGTTAGTTGGTTAGGTTTAGCCAAAATTTGCCTTAGACTATGATAATTTCAGGATACACAAAGTGGTCGCTTTTCAACATTTGCCTCTACCTAAAATACGAAAACTACAGCCTAATATATTTCTCTGCGCTAAAACTTTCATATCAGAGAGATAAAATTACTGACAAGTTTTGGCAAGAATAAATATATGGAAAAATACCGGTTTAGCAGGTGTGATGCATCCTGCTCGAAGGGACGAATTGAATCCCTATCACAACAGCTAGGTCGAAAATAAGAAATAAAGTCTCATTTCGACCACCACTTCCCCCGTCTTCGAAATGTGACAAGCTTTTTCAACAATATTGCCAATTAAATTGAAAGGTTTGTTCTTTCGAAAAAAATAGAAATGCGATTGGCAGGTATACGTGAGGGTAAAGCTCGTCCCAGACAGAGGCCCGGGGATGTGAATCTCCCAAATGAAAGGAGGTAGGGGAGGGTCCTTCTACTGGGCTACCTCGAACCGCGAAGATATTTGTTGAGGGTGTCCAAAAGTTTCCACGAAATTAAAACCCCGTACTCTTTGATCAGCAGCCTAGCACCAGGATGGGAGGATTGGCAAGAAGAAAAATAAAGGCAAATCATGCTACAAGCGACTATATACTAGGTCCCCGATGGAAGTGTAAAAATGTAATAATCTTATGATCGTATGCACTATTTTGGCAAAATAATGAACCTCGCTCAGTTATGACCGGTTTTATAATGTCTGGTTATCGCTAACCATAACATAATACAGTCTTCAACTTAACCTAGAGGTGGTTTAGCTTTCGAATAATGTTTTGGTCTTAGTTTAGGTCTTGCATGTCTTGGTTGTCTTAGTTTAGGTCTTGTATGTTTTGACTCGTATTGGAACGGTAGCTGATGGCACCAGATGTGTAACGATTGTGTCTTATCGTCGAATTTAGAAATAATTAACTATTTTGCCAGCGCAAGAAGACGAAGAAATTGGAGATAAATAGAAGAAAACAGACTCAGTGACGGAAGATAGAACTTCTCATTATTGTGATAAAACAAGGTCCATTCTCTCATTATGAGCGTCGTGTGACTTTCGAGTATTTAGCATTAAAAAGAACATTATACACATTATAATATTCAGGAGTTAATATCAGACAGGCTAACCGAAAATTTCAGCCACCGCAATGTAAAGTTGAAGGCTTCATCACCTCATGATAAGCCAAGACCAGACATTATAAAACCGTCTCTTGATGTAATACATCCCTAAAGAAATAAAACTGTAAATCATTTCACTACATTCCACTTTCTTCGACGTCAGCGTTAAGTTTGAGGTCCTTTCATTCGCTAGCCTAGGTTTCAGTCTACGGCGTAAGGCGAACGTGGAAATGCAATCAATAGCTCCGGCCCAAACAATGAGAGTGACGTACGTACAAGACGGCCGTGTCATACATTGCGATGCCTCCGCACATGAGGTCACCATCGATTCCTCCAGCCATGGGGGAAATATTTGACTGACGGCAACCAGATAAGACCAAGAAAAGCGAATGGAGCGTAAGCCTATTCCCCTCACGTGCTACCAACACACAAGGGAAAAGGTCCAGGGACGGATTAAGTCTATATCACGTGCAGAATATTTGATATGCTTCTATTATCCCGCGTTCGCATCCACTTGTGTGCAGTCGCTTGTAGCATCATTAGCCATTTTCTTCTTTTTACGTATGTTTTCTTCTTTCTATGTACGTGATTTTGGCGATTTTTGTACTTCCCTTCCCCACTTGGTGAAATATCGTGAGATTTGACTCGAACCCCTCCCTCCAATATCACGTGGGATTGTTCAAAAGGAGTATTTTCAGTGTAAATACGTTAATATTTGCTTCATTGCGTTGGATTTATTATGAAGAAACAATATCTTTAATGATTTTTAATTTTCGTTAAGACTAGTATTTAAAATCAATAAGATCGCAATTTTTCACTGCTTCCGCCGGAAAAAATTACATGATACTTGCCCGGACCGTGAGATGGAATGAGAATCGGCTTGACCCCTTCCTCCCCCCTCATGTTATTCATGGATGCCCCTTGCAGACTGACATTTCTGTTTTGTACATATGTTGTACATTTTTATGTGGAATGCTTGATATTATTTCACTTCTCGTTAATAGTATGGAAATGTACCTCATGAGTTGACAGGTTGGGGTATACAGGGGTGAATTTTTTTTGACATTCAATATTTTTTCCCTTTTCTTTCCTCGGCGCGTAAACCACGGACTGGTAACATCCGCATTGCTGTAATACCGAAGTGGGATGTGAACTTTGTGTTGCATTGTACGATACATGGGCACTGTTTGCGAAAGAATGTGTCATAGTGACACTATTGTTATCTTGGTCAGTCTCTTGGTCTTGTATAGGCGGCCCGCACACGGTTAATGTGTTTGGATTTGTATAATTTTCCTTTGTTTTCATGAATGGATCGTTTTTCAATTAAGAGTAATGTGCAGTTATTTTATCATTGACCAGGGACTCAAAAAAGTAAATGAATTTTTATTATAATTATATATTGGATGGGGTGGGAGATTCATTACTTATCTTGGCCCTTGAAAGGTATTCAATACCTACTACCTACTAGCGTTCGAAAACCACGCTTGCGATCATCCTTACCTATATTTTCCAGATTTTTCAGAGGAAGGATTTGATACGAAATGGAAAATTCCCAAATACATTTTATGCTGAAAACTATAACTTGCGACTTTCTATAAATTTGATTAATACCACAGAGAGAATAACATTTCAGGTCCAGCAGAAACGATAAATTTAGAGAAATATTTTGCCGAACGCATAGATATGGGAACTCGTTTTTCACCCGAACAATTAACGACTGGGTGCTATGTGCTAAGTGAAACTCCGTTACAGCATTTCCTTTTTATTTATTAACGGCTGGTGTCCTAACACCCCCGCCGACACGACTACTGAGGCAGCTAGCAGGGTAGCATGCAGTTATGGATGAAAATGTTTTCATTTTCTATTCAGGGATGCATTCATTGTTCTTGAACTGTACCCTTCACTTGATACTTACCTTGCATGGATAGGTTCTACCCTTGTGTCGAACCAGTGGCGGATCCTGGATAGGGACAAGTAGGGGGTAACCTCCCAGTGGAAACGAGACTCCAGGGCGGGCTCTCAAGGTTACACTCCTGGGGCAGGCACTGTAAGCGCGAGCTTTTCTCCTCTGCACCCAGAAGGGGAAGGACGGGAAGGAAAAAGGAAGGAGGCGCCGCCGCGAAAGGAGCCCGACGACGCCTCCTGGGAGGGGATAGGAAAGGAAGGGAAGGGACGAGGAATCCCGCACCGTCACAAAGGCGGGCGGGTACAACTATTAGCGAAACCATGCATAAGCAATTAATGTTCCACCGATTTTAGTGCATTTTCCTATGAGGAAGAAAAATCCATCGATCAAATCGCTAGATGGGTAACATCCCAGCAGTAGAGAGTGGTCCGAACAAAATTACCAATCTATCTAGTGTAAATTGGATACCCAAGGGGGGGACTATAGCCTTCTTAGCCCCCCCATAAATCCGCCACTGGGTCGTACTATAACCTAACCTATCACAATGTGTCGTACTATAACCTAACCTATCCCCATGTGCCGTCCACGGTACGAATAAAAAAATTGATAATACAACAATCATCACTTATCTTAGTATCACATCCGCCACGAAATATTCTTGGTAAACAACCCTACTTATAGTAGGGATGCTTCAGCGTAACATAAAGCATGTCATTTTTAAACCACACTGCTTGTGCAAGACCGAATGAAGCCATATCATTAAGTAGGCAGGTACTCGCCCCCATCCACTCTTTACCTGCGCCTCTCGTCTGATACTGAATAATTTTGAGCTTATTTATAAAAGAGCATACACAATAATCAATAATCTTCATTCAACAACGGATAAAATTTGAGCGATGCAACTTTTATTCTTTAGCCTCTTCACTTAATTAAGATGCAAGACTTTTGAAATGTATTACTGTTTCCTTTTGCAACGCAATGGATTCTGGAAGATGAGGTATTTAATGTGCAATAAAATACTTGCACCTTTCGCCTTTCCGTACCGTTTTTGCTTTCAGATAACGGAGCGGTAAAAATATTACATTTGCATTTGAAGATGAAAATTAAATCGCGATGATATAACATCGAAAAAAGTTTACTGGCTTGACGGATTTATCTTTTAAGAAAATTTCTCAGCAGTTATGATCCCATTTCGATCATTCTTTTCTCTAACCGTTTCTTTTACGGCATTACCGCTCTAGCCTCTAATTGCCCGAGCGTGAATAACATATAAAGGTTTTTCTTTTGAGAAATCACTGTAAGTGCGCACTGTTATTTCAATCTATACAGCGTTAATTATTCCCTCATACCGCTTCGAGGCAATTATGTCAACTTGAACTACCAGATTTTTTTGCGGATAAAACCGGCTTCCAGTGCGAGGATTTTCCGATCCCTATTCGGCGATACAAGCCATTTCATCCGGAGGGTTTATCATCCCAAATAGGAGATTGTGACGTCACCATGTCCTTATGTTGAGGATTAAAACCTTTATAGTCATCTACTTAAACTTTATAATTCTCCAATCGACTTATATTTCAATTGTAACTAATACTTGCCAGAGAATAACAGCTTTCTGTGTTAAACTTGTAACAGGAACGCTCCTAAACATATCCGATAAAAATTTCCGAAATATGATCTACCAAAATAATTAAAGTCCTCGCCTGAGCTTTGGGATTATCTAAACTTAGCAGCACTTAAACATTATCGCTCACAAAGCAACTCGCAAACATAAGTTTTAAACATTCTAATTGCCCATGAAATCTATATACCTCACTTGCAACTCTTCGTCTCAAGCGGTTTCATATTTTCAGGCTTTTTCAGCATGCATTGCGCATACGCTTTCGTTTAAAGATAGCAAAGGCGTTTAGAAAGTGAAACCAGTACACATTTGTCCGCGTCAACAAAACAAAGATTTCAATTTTTGTTTTGTCTGGCGCAGCCCCAAATACACCACTATTGAGTATCGAAGTCAATGCAATGGAAGCAATACTCTCTTTATAGGAAGTAAAAATTTAAAACATGCACTTTTAAAGATACTTAATTGATCGTCGTTAAAAAAGTCTTCTCATTTTTTAATGATCCCAAGAGTGTTATATCTCCAAAGTTCCACGCCTACAACCACCCTTGAGAATGATTTGTGAAATGTTTTAATACAAAAATTGTATAAATTTCATTTAGATGAAAAATTATGAAACGCGTTATAACGCAAACCATATTTCGTTACAGTTAATATGAGGCACAATCACGATTAAAGGGTGTTATTTCAGGCTTACACTGGAGGAATTCAATATATAAGTAAGTAAAAAGTTACAGGCAGTTTTTCTACAAATAATTAGATTATCCTTTCACGAAAGGTTTCGATCAATTTTGGACGTACGTAAGATAATACAAATTTTATTGAAACCGAATCTGAAAGGAAAATCAACAGATCTGTGTGAAATTGCCAATACCTTTTAATTTACCAACACAAGCATGATAAAATATTATGCACTAATTTATTGATTAGCTCATTAATATCGTTACTGAAGTTGATGTAAGTTTGTAACATGACAATGAAGCTCCTATACAGCATTTTCCTTCTAGTTTGCTTGATTTACATACCCACACAAATAGAGTGTGAAGGCTGTCAGTTAGAGCGACCAAAAAATCATTCTTTGCCAACGCTTCTTAATTTAATGAATGAAATATTCAGGAGTAGAGACCAGTGGCGGATCCAGGATTGGGAAAAGGGGGGCTAAATGGGAGTAATCTCACAGCAGTAGAGGGGGTCCGAAAAAAATTACCATTATATCTAGTGTAAATTGGATACCCAAAGGGGGGGCTATAGTTCCCCTAGCCCCCTCCATAGATCCACCACTGATAGAGATAAATAAGCATATGAGGGTATAACATCTACGTCTCTTAGCTTCTTTAAAAAATCGATAGAATTTTAAGAGGACTAATTAGCATCTTAATCTCTCTTAAAGTTGTATCGATTTTGTTAAATAACACAGGCCAACAATGAGAAAAACTTTTTTACTGCAAACGTTAGACAAACGGTTAGACAAACACCTTATTCTTATGTTTTTAAAGTTGCTGAATCCAAATATTATAGTTTTTAAGTTGTATCACCCACCATTTATTCACTTTTTACAGCTAAATTTATGAAATCAAGCAATATTTTTAGAATTTAACAGCTATTTTATAGTTTAATAAAATTGAAAAAGTAGGTCTAATGAACGAAGATAATGGGGGATTACTGTTGGTACTTCACCGAGAAGTTCAGCAAGCGATTCATCGCAGAAATAGCTACACAAGAAGCTTCAAGGAAAAAAGGGAAAGAAAGTGTAGACCAATTCCAGTTGACAAGTGAACCCTGTATTATCACGCTGTAGAAAATACAAACAATTTTATCACGATGTAGTAACAGTAAATACAAACAATTTTATGATGTAATACAGTGTTTCATTGATTTCCCTCTATACCGTAAAGGGGTATTAGACTAAATATTAAATACATATTGCTTGGAAATTATGGGTGATACAAAAAACTAAGGCAGGTTTGGATTCGGCACATAAAAATGTATAAAGACCAGCTATTAAAATAAAAAAGTTTTCAAACATAATTTTTTTGTTGGCCTGTGTAATCTATAAGACGTAGGTGTTGCACCCTCATACGATACTTTATAAGTAACTCAGAAGATTAATTCATTAAATTCTGAAGCGCTGGCAAAGAATGATTTTTAACCGGATGATTGATAATGATTGCTGGCCTCGGTTGCGGCGGGGTCAAGTCCTCACTTGCCAAATCGAAGCTCGCGGGTACGAGTCCCGCTGGGAAGGTTGCCCCTATCCATGGCATGGATATTCTTGAACGTTTAATTGTTAAATTTTCTGAAATACCCTATATAAAGGCGAAACAGCGCTGTTTTTGGTGGTGTGGCAATAAATAAAAATATAAAATAATCACTTTTTCAATCATTTTTTTATAATATAGCAATTCCCATCTCATTCTGTGAACCATAATTTTGCTTTTTAACATCAAAGGATTTCGCCAATGGCATAAAAACTTTTTTGAACCAATACACCCGAAACGTGTTTGTTTTGGCTGGAGGAGTCGCGGACGACCAGTCTTAACCCATTTCATGCGCAAAGATGATTTATAGATGCACCCTAAAATACATTTTTGAAGGTAAATGTCCCCCTTAAAATTGTATCGATTTTGTTAAATAAGCTGTGAGACGTAGGTGCTAAGCCCTAACTTCATTCTTTCTAAGTCACCCTGAAGATGAAAATCAAAATATCTCTAAATGCAAAGAATGGTTTTTTAATCATACAAACTGACGACCTACAATCGATATTTTAAATGGATATCCAATGAATCAAAAAAATATATTAAAAAGGCACAATTTTTTAATATCGCAATTCCTATCTCATTCCCCTAATTATGATTTTTAACGTCAAATTATCCCGCTATTGAAATAAAAACTTTGATTGAATCAAAAATAAACTTAGTTACATTCCATTTATTTTTTTATTCCATCATATCACCATTCCACGAAGTGAACTAGCGAACCGTTGCTTAAAATAATGACTCTTTCGATCCAGCACACACGAAATGCGTTTGTTTTGGCTAGCGCAGTCGCGGACGAGAAGTCTTAACCCATTTCAGATGCAGAGGCCCATGCTGGGAAGTGGCGAGTGCGTTTATGACCTTGGCCGTCGGGGGCGCTCGAGAAAACGAATCGCTCGGAATGAGGGAGGAAGGACACGATTCATCTCTGTTACGCGCCGTCATCTTCCCGTCCTTTGGTGGCCGAGTCCGCCTCGCCCGTGAGCCTCTCTCGGCACATTTTTGAACGACTTCCAAGTCTCGCTGGCAATCCCGGGAGCGGCTCCCGACATGCATCGCTCTGTTATGTTTATGCACACTAAAGAGAGAGGTTCGCGATGGCGTCATTCGAAACAATAAAAAATTCTCAGCACATATATTGTTTACAACGAGTTATGCTATCATAGACGACATCCGTCGACGTTACTTAACTAATTAAGGTATACAGAATGTGCATAGCAGGCAGTGGCGCAGCGAGGGGGGGCTTTTGGGGGATAAACCCCCCCCCCCCAGAGCTCAGAGAAATTTTTAAGTTTAATCCATTTTACTTATTTGGATCAGTATTACTCATAGATTAGTCTTAGAATTAATCAAATATCCCTCAGGAAGCCGTAAAACTCGCCATTTTGAACCATTATTCTTCAAATTTTTCTGAAGGAGGGCCCCCGCAACTCCTGCTTACCCTGGTAAGTATGCAATACCCCCACACCCGTAAGTAATAGTTTCGCCTAAAAACCCCCCTAGCCATAATTCCTAGCTGCGCCCCTGTAGGCAGGGGCGGTCTGCCCCGGTCGGCTGGTCGGCGATCGCCCAGGGCCCCGAGCTTAGGGAACCACTCAATTATCGCGTCTATAATATCGTGAAGCGCATATAAAAGGTGCAATAAAACTAGACTAAGAAAAATTGAACCAAAGTTTTTTTTGCCATAGTAAACTTCTACGTTTTCATTAATTTTCTTTATTTACAATATAGAGTAAAAATATCATATAAAAAATAAAATAAAGTTGTCAGAAGAATATAGAGAACTTGACGGTTTTTTTAAAGGGTTATTCGAAAAGGTTATTTTAAGTTTTTTTTAATATTTCAGTGCAGTTTCAAGGAACAAAATCACTAAATAGATAATTGAACCATAATACATTATTAAATGTTATAAGCTAAGGAATTCTCACTTGCTATTGCTATCTTTTAATTGACTTCTATCTGTTTTTTAAGCGCCAGAAAAGCGGAAAAATCCATTTCCGGGCATGCAATTTCCAAATATTTTCCGGGGATAGACCTCGAATCCCTTAGGGAGGTCCCCCAATCATTTCAGACCGCCCCTGAGTATAGGTGATTTAATCTTTAAATATCAGCGCTAACACAAATTTCATGCCTTCTGAGCCGACCCTAGCGCCAATTTCACGTAACTAACGTCATCTGACTTCAATAATAGCATTTATTCGCTGACATCTCGAAATGTCCGGTTTAGAAATAGACCTAGCATTATTTTCATCAGGGCAATTGAGAGCAATTAGTTTTGAGTCAAAATTACATGCATATCTTATAACATTAACAAACGTGATTCGTGCTCTCAGACAAGTATCGACACAAAAATCTGTATTAAAATGTGGATTTTCAAATACAATTTCCACTAAATACACTAAGGGAAATCTAATTTTCGTGGCCGACAATCGATTAATTACAATTAGAATAGCATATTTAAAATCATCATGAAATGGCATAAGGAAGCCGATGTAAACGATCCACTGTTCCCTCATCACGGTAATTACATATGTACAATTCATTTAATTGTTGTCGCAGAGATTTCGTCCAAGCCTAGTTTTGTTTAGAATGTAATAAAATAATAATAAGTTAAAACTCCTAAATTTGATGGAAGTGTGACTAAATTCATCATTAGATAAAAGCAGACTGTCACCAAAAATAAAACTATCAAAATTGTAGAAAACCGTATCCGTAAATGTATGTATCTGTTACCAAACCAAATTAGAGTACAGAGAATTTGGATAACTAAATCCTTTAATACAACGCTTACACAAATTTCCAGCTATTTGAGCCGATACTATCGCCATCTTCACGTAACTAAAATCATTTGACTTCAATTACAGCATTTATTCGCTGACAACTCAAAAAGGAGTCTGATGATGGTCCTAAACCTTATTTATGAGCAATAGAGGATCTAGAGAGTACAGGTGCAACTGACATCCTCCCTCCAGGGATGAATGATGCGTACGCAATACCTATCCCATCAGAAGAGTACTTCATAGTCCAGCCACTCTACCACAAATACAGCATATTGGTAATAATTATCCTCTTACCCTTTCCATCCCCGTAACAGGGTCCTGAATCAGCTACTGATCCGAACCGAATTGGTGTTTTAAAAAAATTGGAATGAAATGACTTTAAGTACGATAGTTTTACGAAGCAGTCTCATTCTGGGTATCCAAGTTGGAGTCCAAGTAAAAGCGAATGATTTTCAATCCAAAGAAATTGCGCACTTCTTCGCAATTTCAACCACATTAATGCTGACCACTAGTTAACACGCGATTGTTTCGAAACTTAAAAAAATCTGTAACATTATTTACTCGAAAATATCCTCTGCGGAATTAATGAGATGTGCCGAAGAGCACACTCCGACAAACAGGGCATTAAAAATCTCATTTAAAAAAAGTAAAAAGAATGTACCCCTTTGAAAAAAATTGTGAAAAATTTCTACACCGAATGAATACCATGGCCCAAGCTCAGAGGGCAATCACGGCAAAAACGGCCGCTACTTTGATTACACGGAAAAGACTGGAGACGAGGAGAAAGTAAATTAAAAGAATCGTTATAACCGGGGTACAATCCGGATTAGAAACACGCACGACGGGAAAAAGTGATTAAATAAACATTCCGGGCTTGGCAGTGGAGGCGGGTTCTGGAGATCAAATGGACTGGGTGAAAATTGACTGACTGAGAAATTGGGTGAGTGGGGTGCTCTCATAAAATTAAAAAGGTAACTTTTATGCATATCTAGACAAGTAAGTTAAACTTATTACCGCATGCGAAATGTCAATTCATAATTATCAATACTCTTGTTGCTAGAGAGCTTCAAAGTTCGCAAAAATTACTAAATTCTTTTGCGCTACAAGAACGCCCTGTGACGTCAGAATGCGAGTAACCAGACTCGATAACAAAACAGTAACGACGATAGTAAACATTTACGATGATACTGATTCAAATTGCAGTCAGAGCGGTCACTTTTCCGGAGGTAGGGCCCCCGCTGGTAGGGCCGATAAGAAGGTCCTGCGAGGGTGAGTTCGTCGAGGATAGGGTCGGGGATTAGTGACCCTTCGGAGGGTGTACCACACCCATCCTGGAAGTACCTGCTCCATGGGCCCAGGAGACGCATTTTAACATTTTCGCCGCATGTGAGGAGAAGGTTTCCGGAGATAGAACAGCAGTGAAAGGGTTAAAGGGTGTGTGGAAACAGTTGTGAATAGTTTAATAGTTTTACGGTGGGTGTATTGCGCAATGGTTGACTCCGAATTCGAAAAGACGCATTCTGGGAACATTCTGAAGGTAGATTAATTTAGTAATTTTAGAATACTGTGGAAATCCCTGTAGATAAGGATGATAAAAAAGTAATAAGCGCTATTTGTCAAGACTGTGCTGCATCTTCCAGTACGCATACATTCTTTAAACCTGTCGATTATTCAGGATAAATATTTCACAAAACTGATGATGAAATTGACACAAAAAAATAAATTGTACAGAATGAGAAATGAGAGAATTATGCATAGGTTTTTCTAAAACTGGGACAAATAGTCCTCTCTACTGGCATCATGTAAACGTATTATTTACTGGACTCTGACGTCACGATCAGCCAACATGGCGATGGGTCGTTTGGAGCGCAATATTCAAAGACAATTTTCAAATTGGAATTTTACGAATAATACGCAAGTTAGGGAAGAACTGCTTTCATTTTAATTTTCAGCATGAAGGATATTTTTTTATCGCATAATCATCCATTTTCAGTGGAATTCCCCAATGGGGAATGCCAAAGAATAGGAGAATAAAGGGAATTGTAGACCAATAAACGTCGTGGTAGGGCACGGCGTATGGGGCATGCCACAAGATGTAGCGGAGGAGGATGCCACAAGATATAAAGGAGGGCAAATTTTGAAGAAGTACCTCGAAGAAGACAAGACATATATATTGAGGTAGGTTAAAGAGGGCTAAATGGAGACAAATATCGCGGAACTGAAGGTATTAGCAACGGAAAAAGAAAAATGGAGGGCTGAAGCATGCAAATTTTAGCTCTGAATGCTGTAAATGAATGATTGAATAAAATGTTTTAATGCCTATCCAGTTGTATAACCTATGCATATATAAATTTAACAAAGTTAACCGTATTCAATTAATTACGTTCCCTCATTTTTTATAAATAATGTTACAATTGAAGGAAATTATCCAGTTTTATACCTAATTATCTTGGCTGAGTGCACACATACTTCACGACCACATTTTCCATAAATTCATTCGAACTGTAAGCGAACTATTCGCATGAAAAATTTTCACTTGGGCATGGCACACGGATAATAATGAATCGTAGCCTGGAGGGATGGATACGAAGAAGCCAGTCAGGGACTCGCCGTTTCACTTTCAGTGGGAAGACAATTACGTCAGCTTGGCGAAGATACGGACGTTCCGCATTCAATATGGCGGAAGACGGATTTTTTTTCTTACCTTTCAATCTTTTTTTTCCGCGCTGAGCAACGAAAGTCAAGGCCACGCGCTCCACCGCTCATCTGCACATGATGCATACACCTGGGAAATCACACGGAGCTGGCGAGCGCCTCTGTTTTTTGGCTACTTCGCCGGAAGTCACGGCGATAGAAATTAAACTTCCGGAAATAACTTTAATTCAGAAGGCAGGAAACGAAATACATCGATTACATGAAATTCTCACCTCGTATTTTTATAAAATACGAGAGTTGGCGTATTCTCGACGCAGGGGTGGATTAAGGTTTTCGGCAGTGGATTGGATCCCTTTACTTGATACGAAATACATCGATTATATGCAATTCTCACCTCGTATTTTTATAAAATATGAGAGTTGGCGTATTATCGACGCAGGGGTGGATTAAGGTTGTTGTTTTCAACGGTGGATTGGATCCCTTTGCACCTGGGTGGTATGCAACACATCTCAGCGATAATGCGCCTGATCTGTTGACGACAAGGATTACAGTTATCCATCAATTGCTAATTATTATTATTATTATTATTATATTCTACCGATTAAGGTAGATTTCCATGGAGTGTTCAAGAAGTGATCTGGGAGCCTCCCTTTCCTTCCAGCACTGCCTTCTTTAATTCACCGTAAGGCCTACTCTCTTTCAATCTATCTAAAAATCTTATTCTTTTCCTTCCCCTCCCTCGTCTCCCTAACATTCTACCCTCTAACACCATTGTCAACATTCCCTCCTCGCTAAGCACTAACTACATCCATACCTTCTGTCTCCTCCGTATCTCATCTAAAAGCTGCCTCTCCTCGCCAACCATACCCAGCACTTCGTCGTTCCTTTTCCTCTCCGTCCATTTCACCCTCTTCATTCTTCTCCATACCCACATCTCGAATGCCTCCAATCTTCTCTCGTCTTCTTTCCTCCGTGTCCACGTTTCCGCACTGTAGAGGGCTACACTCCAGATCAAACTCTTCAGTAGCCTTTTCTTTAAACTCTTACATAACGGTCCTCTGAATTAAAATTGCTAATGAAGTAGATGAAATGAAGACTTTAATTGGAGAGACACCTTTAAAATGTTACGGCCATATTAAGTTTATTTATAAATTATGCTACAAAAATGCCCAAATGAAATCATACATAAAATAAACACTCTATACGTTTCAAATTTTCGACCGTACTCTCTTTGGCGGTGTTCGCCGGGAAGAATATGGTCATGTGTTCATATAAGTTATTATTAAGACCATTTTCGATTTTTCTAGAAATTCTTTAATCCCACACTATCAGCACGCCAAAGTTTAATATTACAATAAGTATCTTGTAATTCCCCGGATTAACGTTCACGAAACCGTGACGACAAGGAGTTCACTATATCAATTAATTTTGACAAAAAATTCCTTATTGAAAACAA